>NW_022436974.1:2551234-2715068 GCF_009761245.1 Sapajus apella | reverse complement strand
AAACTCTGTCTCAAAAAAAAAAAAAAAAAAAAAAAGAATGTGAACCAGAAAAATACAGCAAAAGGACTTCACAATTTGGAGAAACTTGACCTCCCTCCTGCATGGGGGAGGAAGAAAAGAACTATGTGATGATGACACTAATAGCAACCGTGTTTTGTTTTGTTTTATTTTTGAGACAGAGTCTCACTCTCTCGCCCAGGCTGGAGTGCAGTGGCACAATCTCGGCTCACTGAAACCTCCACTTCCTAGGTTCAAGCAATTCTCCTGCCTCAGACTCCTAAGTAGCTGGGACTACAGTGTGTGCTACCACACCCAGCTAATTTTTTGTATTTTTAGTAGAGACGTGGTTTCACTTGATCGATCTCAATCTCCCGACCTTGTGATCTGCCCTCCTCAGCCTTTCAAAGTGCTGAGATTACAGGTGTGAGCCACCCTGCCCATCCTGCTACTGTGTTCTAAGCATTGGAATAAGTGCTTTTTATACATGATATCATTAATACCCATGAAAATTATTTGGAGAAATATTATTAACTCTGTTTTACAGATGAGAAAAATGCTTAGGAAGTCTTGCCCAATAGAAATATGAAGAGTCACAAAAAGAAGCCAGATATGTAATTTTAAATTTTCTAGTAGTCACATTTTTGTTAAAAAAAAGGAAACAATTAAAACATAATAAATTATGTTATAAAATCCAGTATATGTAATCCAAAAACAGAATCATTTTAACATATATTAAGCTGGAGTATTTTACATTCCTTTTTCTGTACTAAAGCTTCATGTATATTTGACACTTTCAGAATATCTCAATATGGACTAAGCACATTTTAAGTACTCAATAGCCATATGTGGTTAGAAGCTACCACAGCTCAGACTTAGAGATTTTAAATAAGTTGTCCAAGTTTTAGCTACTGGAAACAGGAAGAGCTGAAATTCAAATCTAGCTGGTCTAACCACAGAGCATGAGCTCTTAAATACAATACTGTTCTGCTTAGGAAGATTTGATCTCAGGTTCATAAATCTAACAAGATAATCTTACTCATACAGAAATTTTTGAAAATTAAAGAATACATACCCTCATTTCACAAGCAAATAAATAGTCTTAATGAGGTTAGGTAAAATTCTAAAATATTCACAATTAGTACTTAATACGATCCGGTGTTGAACCCACATCTGTCTAGTTTCAAAGCCCATATTTTAACTACATCACAAGTAAATAACTATACTCACTAAAAAGCAACTGAAAGGTAAGTTACACCCCTTCTCACCCAATGAAAACAATAGATGGTAATTACAGAGCAGGGGGTTCTTCTAACTAAGCGTCCTTCTTTACTTCTTTTATTTTTAAAAATTGTTTATCCCTTTTCATTCTCTTTAAAAGTAGAATAGTATTTATTACCACCCCCACCGTCACAACCACAAAAACTTCAGTTAGTGGGTTATGGCCTGCAGAGCTCATATTGTCTGTGGCATTTTATTGGCAAACAGGAATAAGAAGTATGTAATAAGCATCTAGGAATCATGCCTGGTATTGAGATAATGTGGTGTGCTAGGAATACACTACACCATGGACATGACACTGCAGTAATGATAAAGCCTTCTGGGAAGTAGCAGAGGTAGCCTCTGGCAACAAGGAGGTGGGAAGCTACCCTAATGCTTTATCATTAATGGCCTAGAAGATTTCATGTTATGGTGTCTTGGGCTTTAAATTAAATGTCAAATACAATTTGCCATTGAAAATGTGAAGTGTGGAACTGCCCTTAGAGACTCTGAGAATTTAGTCCTCTAATTGGTGGTTGCCTCTCATACTGAGAAGAAATAGAGATTATTGTTTGGTAAATTGTCACCCCAGTCTGCAGAAATGTGTGGATTTTTACATCTTAAACTTCAAGTCTGTAGTAAAATCTTGAGACAGTATTTTAAAATATGAAGTGTTCAATGTAGCTTTAAATACACTGGAACTGATAAACTCTTCCCGTTGGAACCGTGCCATCATTTGTGTCCTGATCTCTCTGACATTTAGTGTATTATATCAAGAAATCTGTGAAAGAAACTGAAGCAGCACACGTTCCATTTATCGTGGTTTATTTAGTTGCCCGCTTCCCTGCTGACAAGGGTCTGTTTTAATAATAGGACTAATAATAGGATTTCCAATACACTTTAATGCATCAGCATTATATCTTTCTGAACTATCTGTATATTAGTACTAATTATGAGATGTGTTTAAGCCTAAAAATGTAGGCTTAAACACGAAGACATAGTTTTTACTGCCGGTTTTAATTAGAAACCTAAAGAAACATGTACAATTAAATATGCCCATAAAAATAATAGATACGTTCCTATAATCCTAGCCAATTTGTTGCACCATTAATATCATTCAGCATGGCAGTTTTAAGAATGTATTGGAGTAAGTCAAGTGGAAAATGGCAAAGAACAAAATTACTAGCATTTAAACCACCGTAACTGTTTTAGAACAGTGAGTACTGCTCTAAGTATCTACTGCAATCACTGTTTTATTTTGCAAACACAATTTAAAGTTAACTGTTTGCCCATTTCACGTACCTCTTGTTTCTAAGAATAATTAATCTTGTACTAAAAGTACACAGCTTCAGAGTAAAATTAATTCAACTTCAAAAATTTATTGTCACAAACGTAATTTTTAAAGGAAATATTAATGTGGTTAAATTTTCCTGATGCCAAGAGAATGATTTATGCTACTTGAAGAAATGTATTGTTTGGCGACTCTCCTCCTCTATGGAATATGTAAACCCAGGTCAACCTGAGTTTGAATCGATTTGAGATCTCTTATGGTCCATAAGGGAAGTCACACATCCTGAGGTGCAGGGACCAGGCAGCACAACAAACTGAGACGATGTCAGACTGAGGTATATAGCCAGAAATCACTCTGCTCTTTTCCCTTTAACCCCGAATATAATAAAGACAAATTTTGAAATGTGCCTTCCTTCCAAAACATGGTCATATAAATACTTCTACTTAATCTTGTCAAGAATTTTATGGAGTAGGGTATTACAATGCCATTTTATAGGTTCAAAAATGTCCCCATGACTTTTCCAGCCACACGTCACCTGTAATAAGAGAACCTTAGGAGATATGTAAGCTTTATTCATAGATAACTTGAACTTCATACCAGATTTAGTCTAAATGATCATAAATTAAGAAATTAAAAGTTTAAAATTAAGTTTTATCATAATGTTACAGTTTAATGCAAAGAGAAGTATAATTTTATATCCCTAATTAAGATGTAAATGTTATTTTGAGATTGTTTATGAAATAATTTTTACTATTAAACATCATTTGGTAACATTAAAAGCATAATCTTATAAATTTTTAAACCATTAAACTGAAATAACAGACTTTAATTAAAGATTAAGTCGTATTATTTTCTCCATGTGACCCAAATTATCATTTTATTGTTTTTGATCTGTTCCCTAAATCCTCTCTAAACAGTAATAATTGTTCTTTATACTACATCTGAAGTGGAAACAAAAAAACTAGACTAAGATAAAAATATTTATTGAATGCCTATTATATTGCTAGCACTTTTCATTTATTTTATGTAAGTATCATAAAAAGTGATGCAAAAACTATTTCATTTTCAGATGAGGAAGTGAAATATCAGAATGGTTAAAAGTATCAAACAGTATCACACAGCCAGGAACATGTCTAGCTGAGATTTAAAATTCATGTCTGCTCTTCCAAATCTCATGTTCTTTCTGTAATACTGCAAATGCCTCCCATTGTATAGTCATTTTTGCAAAAATATTAAAAAGTTTTAAAGTGTCGTAGGAAATGAGTTCAACATAAAAATCCCTGTACCATGTACGTAAATCAGTTTTCTCATCTCTAGCCTCACAGTTTTAATACTTAATTAAGCTTCTTGATTTAGTAATTTGATCCAGTATACTCATTTTTGTCATGTGTTTTAAATCTTAGGTGCTTTCTTCTTGTGTGAACGTGTTGAAGCAATTGTATCCAATATATTCAAAGATGGTGAATTTACCTGTTATAGATTCTTCTCCTCTGTCATCTGAAAAAATGTGAACAAGTCCCACATAGACTCTCTTTGCTGTACTTTGCCCTTGCATAATGTAGCCTTTTTTGAAGGATGTTATGAAAAACAATAATATAGGCATGGTATCTGTAGAGTAAGAAGCTTCTATATTGGGAAAGTCTATAGAAGTAAGCACAGCAGGGATAAATGCATAAGATTAATGATAACTAAATATGTGTTGTGTTCACTATCTGAGACAAAGAAAGAACAAAAAAGTGCCTACAATGTATATTTGATATTACTATTTTGTTATTGTTTGCTTCGTTGACAACTTAAAGATAAATAAATTAAATGTGATCATTTATTGAATAACTAACAATGCACAGCATTTTGCTGGGTGCCCGCAAGACGAGTCTAGATAAGATATGGCACACACTTTGAGTGTGTTCACAGGTTTAGATCAGGAGACACCCTCATGATTGCTAGATTATCATAGTATAGATGTGGCCTAGGATAGAAGCTAATTGCTACAAAAAGTACAGCAAAATGTTAGATTAATGCAGAGGTCAAGGACATTTTTTTTTTTTTTCAAAGGCACGAGACTTAAAATACAGAAAAGAAGTAGACTTTGGAGGGCTAAAGGAAGTTTAGTCATGGGAAGGAGCATGAACAGATAAGATGCATGTTAAGCTTGGAAAAGGGGCAAAAATTACTCAATTGCTAAAGCAGTCTAAGCTTAGGGGCTATGTCTGTCTTTCTCACTATTATATCCACCTATCACAGATACTTGGTATATGATAGATGTGCAGGTACTGATTGAGGAAAGAATGAAAATCCGGGGTATGTATGGGAAAAATATTAAGTAAGTCTAATTTAGAAGGGTCTTGATAACATATAAAGCAGCCTGAAATTTATCTCTAACCCAATGACTTCCAGAAATTCTACCTGAAAAAGAAATAATCTGTTTTGCTTTTATGCAAAAACACTGCCAATTTATGAGTAACATTGGGTCAGGATCTCCCTGCCCTCTTAAGCCTTTATCCTTCATCTTCTGAAAGATGCTGCCCAATCCCATCTGAAGAATTCTAATGCCATGCTTGAGAAATAACTGCTGTACTCTGGAAGAGTTAAGGACCCTACATTAAAAATGAACAGTATACTGACTGAATTCTCTGACATGCACAGTGGGCATGCCTGCACCTTCTTGCAGTATAGAGCTTCCATTGAGTTTTAGTATATTAACATTCATTATATTTTGTGTTAGGAAGGTTTTCTATATTGTAACACTTGATCTCCTTGTAATACAGTTTATCTCTTGTTTATATTTTTCTCTTAGCAATTAGTATGGTGGTTGGTACTTTTTATGATTAATAAATGTTTATTAAAGGATGTCATCTGGATGTTCTGGAAATCAGACTTTTAGATTGAATGAGAAATGCCAGGGGGAATTAACAACTGGAAGTCCAAAGATGGGATGGAGCACAATTGAACAGGAAAGCTTTTGGACAGACGTACCACTCTGACACCTGTGAAAAAGAAGAGAAAGATACAAGATTTCTCAGGGAAATCCTCAGACCATGTTCAGATGTGGTAAATTCTAGGTCAAGATTTCTCAGCTGCAGCACTATTGAAATTTTGGGCTCAGCCAGGTGGGGTGAATCACACCTGTAATCCCAACAGTTTGGGAAGCCAAGGCAGAGGAATAAGATTGAGCCCAGCAGTCTGAGACTAAGCTGGGCAACAAAATGAAATCTCATATCTGTGGAAAATAAAAAAATTGGCTACATACGACGGCATGTGCCTGTAGTCCTAGCTTCTCTAGAGGCTGAGTTTTGGGGAGAGCTTGAACCTAGGAGATTGGGACTGCAGGGGTACAGTGAGCTGTGATCATGCCACTGCGCCCTGGTCTTGGTGAGAAAGTGAGATCCTGTCTCAAAGAAAAAAGAAAGAAATTTTGGGATCAATATTTTCAATAATTTACTTTCTTAATTTATCTGTTTATCTGTTTTTAGTTGTCACATAATAATTGTACATATTTATGGGATACAGTGTGTTGTTTAAGTACATTAATATATTGTGTAATGATTAAGTCAGGGTAGTTAACATATCTATCACCTCAAACATTTATAATTTCTTTGTAGTTAGAACATTCCAACTCCTCTCTTCTAGCAATTTACTGTTGACTGTAGTCACTCTACTGTGCAATAGGGCACTAGAATTTTTCTTCCTTTAAATTTGTAATTTTTTACCCATTAACCCACCTCTTCCCATGCCTTCTCCCCTATATCCTCTCAAGTCTCTGGTAACCACTGTTCTATTCACTACCTCTATCATTTCAACTTCTAAAAATTCCACATATGAATAAGAACATATGGTATTTATCTTTGTATGTCTGGCTTATTTCACTTATGATAATATCCCCAATGAGGAAGGCTGAATATTATTAGGTTGGTGCAAAAATAATTGTGTGTTTTGCCATTACTTTTCATATCAAAACTACAATTACTTTTGCACCAACTTAATACAATGTTTACTAGGATCCTTGGCTCCTACTACTAGATGCCAGTAGCATACCCTCAGCTGTGACAACAGCATCAGAAACCTCCAAAGATTGCTAAATGTTCCCTGGAGGGCAACGTCACCTCTGGTGGAAACCAATAACCTGGGCCAACACTTTGTGTGCCTGCAGAGCCAAGATTGGCTATTAGAGGCATCTCTCATTAGGCAGAAATGGACACCAGGTCCTTGTACCACCACCATGCTCAGTCATTGGTTGGGGTTGTTGGGGAATCACATGGTTCAAGCTGAGACACAGAGGTGGATCCTGGAGTTGCTAACAACTGGAAGCTGGCAGCTCGCTGCTCCCTTTGCAGCTGAGCTAAAAATTTTTCCTTGGAAGGAACTTAGAACAAAGTATCTTCAAGGCTGCCACATAAAGGCCACAGATCCTTCTTTTTAACTGAAGGCCTCACGTTGTGCCTTGTCTGGTATGCCTTATTTGGCCACCTCTCTTAAATTTATCCTGGATATATAATCTGTGCTCGGTTATATATATTCCTGGAATAGAATTCTTTCTGTCTGAAATTTCTGCAACTTTAGCTATTCTCTTTCCTGGGTGAGAAAATCTCAGTTTGACTCTACAGAATCATATTTCTCTGCACTTAAACCTTGAAATACATGGCTCTTAGACTTCAGAAATAAGGTGATTTCTGCAAATGAACAATAGCACAAGAATAGCTAAATTTAGTCCACATTCATTTTATACAGCATCTTATATTTGGGTCACTGCCCGATTGACTGCGGTCACCTCTTTCTTGTACTTTCTGCTTTTATTATACATTTCTGGAAAATATTCAAGGTATCTGTCAAGTGGATCTTTCTGGTGGGTGGCTTTGCTGACTATCACATTTATTTGCACTTCTGATATCAAATTCAGTTAGGGTCTAACTCTGCTAGATTTACTTTCTTAATCTTGTCTGACATTTCTCAGAGCATTCAAAATCCGTGTGAGCCAATCACTATGTTCTAAAAATATCAAGGCACAATGAACCTTGATAAACAATACATAGTTACTGTCCTTTATTAGATATAACAGAAATTAGACCATGTGCCGTGGCTCACGCCTGTAATCCCAGCACTTTGGGAGGCCATGGGGGGCAGATCACCTGAGGTCAGGAGTTTGAGACCAGCCTGGCCAACATGGTAAAACCCTGTCTCTACTAAAACTACAAAAATTAGCCAGGCATGGTGTCATGTTCCTGTAATCCCAGCTACTCAGAAGGCTGAGGCAGGAGAATTGCTTGAACTCAGGAGGCAGAGGTTGCAGTGAGCTGAGATTGTACCACTGCACTCCAGCCTGGGCAACAGAGAGAGACTGTCTCCAAAAAAAAAAGAAAATAAATAAAGTAGAGATAATTCTACCTTGAAAACTTTTCCGAATATAGGGGCTTTCTTTTAGGCTGTTCTTGTGTTGCTGTAAAGAATACCTGAAGTTGCATAATTTATGAAGAACAGGGGTTTAATTGGTACTGGCGTCTACTTGGTTTCTAGGGAGGCCTCGGAAAGCTTTTACTAAGGTGGAAGGTGAAGGATCTGTGAGAACTTGCTCAGTATTGCAAGAATAGCCCTGAGGGGATGGGGCTGAATCATTCCAGAAATATCTACCCTCAGATCCAATCACCTCCCAACTAGGCCCCACTTCCAACACTGGAAATTCCAACTTAACCTGAGATTTAGAGGATACAACATCCAAACTTTATTAGGCATATTCTGAGATCAGCAGCTTTTTTTTTTCCTTTGCTCTGTCACCCAGGTTGGAGGGCAGAGGTGCGATTTCAGCTCACCATGAGCTCTGCCTCCCTGGTTCAAGTGATTCTCTTGCCTCAACCTCCCGGGTAGCTGGGATTACAGGTGCACACCACCATGCCCAACTAATTTGTGTATTTCTAGTAGAGACGGGGTTTCACTGGTCTCAAACTCCTGACCTCGTCATCTGCCCGCTTCCACCTCCAGAAGTGCTGGGATTACAGGCATAAGCCACCACACCTAGCTGAGATAAGCAGCTGTTAAAAGACATATATAAACTCATGTAAATTCAATGTGCTATTTATACTATTTATAATTACTGTTTCAGATATTTAGGTATTGTGCTGAGAACATATATATAATGAGATTATTTTTTGCTTGTGGAACTGAGTCAGGGATTGAAAAAATCAGTGGCTTTCTATATGACTAAATATTTTAAATGCCTGATTCTGAAATAAACAGTATTAAGAATTTTTAAAGCCATTTAACTAACAAAAACAAGTGGAGAAATTATAGTGACTATTGAGATTTTTTTTTTTTTTTCTGTGAAGTGTCAAAGGACTTAATAAAATCAGTTAACTTGTTTCTAGGAGTCTGCAAAGGCCGGTGCTGCCTAGACACAGAATAAGGAAGCTAAAATAGAGAGAGGCAGTTTATTAGGGACTTGGCTTTGCCCAGAATTCAGATTTCTTTATTTTACTTACTAGTTCCTATCTACTTGATCACAATGCTTCTCAGTCGTTACTGTGGGGGGGAATAATCAATAATAGCCATTTGGATTAACATTTGAGATATAAAAACATCCACTGCATATTCCTGTAGTATCTGTTTTTCATTCATTGAGATTTCTTTGTAATCCTTTTGTCAACAACCTAGAAGACCACACTTATAGATTCTTGTCACACTGTGTGTAAAATTCCACCAGGGGAGCTGCCCAGTATTTTATAACAATCCTATATATGTTTACGGAAAATATTCCCAAGTTTGATTGTTTGTTTGGCTTATTTTTTATCAGATATATTTGCCTTGTCTTTAGAGAATATAAATATTTCCAGTAAAAAGGTTTAATGTGGAAATGAAGAACAAAAATGTATATGACTCCTAAAGGTAGTTCTATTTGCTATTTCAAACATTGCCTTGGAATTATTTACAATTCCCAGTTTAACCATGTGCCTATAACAAGACATTGTTTAAATGCAATTTAGCCCTGTGGTTTCAACTGCCAGATGAAGATTGTGATTCAAAATGCCATTTTTTTCCAAGGGGATGTGGGTTAAATTTTAGTAAATCATTAAAAGCCCAATTTAACCAACACTAATTAAGTGTAATTACTCTTAACCACCTTCAAAAAATCCTGATTTTCATATGTAATTAAATTAAAATGGAATTTAAATATCAGAGTAAATATAGGTTTATTTCTCTGTTTAGAGATCATGGCCCTAAAATCTTATTCATATCAAGTGATACAAAGGAGATCTTTAAAACTCAAAATCTTTCAGGTTTCCTCATTCCTCTGCTAACTTTATCAGAAAATAAATTTATCCGTGTGAAATCTGGATTACCTCTCACTGTTGCACAAAGAAGAGGATATATTCTGCAAATTATATATTTAAAACTCCTTTAGTCAGAATTTAGTCAACTTACTTGTTCATGCAGAACGCTGAACAGTTGTTCTCATGTTCTCACTGGTTTGTCTTCTAGGATGCAGTAACCCAAGTCCCCTTTCATAAGTCACACATTTGGAATGCGTGTGGCCCTCTCGCTGCGTGTAACCAGAACTTCATCTCCTAAGTCATCCCACTCATTATCAGAAGAACTTCTAAAATGAATACAAATCTGTTCTCTTAAATTCTCCAACAGCTTGAACTTTGAATCGATTTTCCCATCAATAGGAAATAAAAATCGGCGTGAATACTTTATTTAGAGCTCTCGACCAGGAATGAGAAGGTACAGCCCTAATTCCGATGCTGACTTTGAATTACGAGGGACATTAGGCAAATCCTATTACTTTGTGACATCTGTTTATCTTCTCTGTAATGATGAAATGTCATTTATTCCTGTGAACTGTCAACTGAAGCATCACAAGATCTATACATTTGGAAATACTTCATTTTTTATAAAGGGTTATGTCCTGCAAGGTGGCCATTCTGATGGGCTGGAAAGGGTAGCCTCTCACCAATACCATTAGCAGACGCTTTGAGGGAGGGGAGGATGGAATAGGAATTTATACTGAACAGGTTGCGTAAACATAGATATTCAAAAGGATCAGGAGGAACTGTGAATCCTATTCAGAATCCTAAGCTCATCGATCAAATATATCAACTCAAGAATCACAAGATCTATAAATTGTGAGAGGAAACTTTAGTTTTTATAAAGAGTGTAGAGATGGACACCCTGCAGGCTATAACCCTTTATAATAAATAAAGTCTCCTCCCCTCATTTGTAGACCTCATGACTCTTCAATTGGCAGTACATTATATTGCAAAAAAAAAAAAAAAAAAAAAAAATAGGTAATACTGGAAGTTATCAGAACTTTTGAAATTTGAAATTTAGTTACGTGATTATTTTTTTATGATGGTGTTTTTAGTAAAATTCACACTCCTTTGACTGACCTATGGATCCTTTGCAATCTGGCCTTGTATGACCCTCAGGCTTGATCTGCTGCTTCCTCCTGAGCATTACTTTGCTCTCATGCTGGCTTTTTCTCTGCAGCTTGGATACGCAAAGACCATTCTTATGTTAAGATCTTTGCACTGACTTTATTTTTTTTGAGACAAAGTGTTGCTCTGTTGCCCAGGCTGGACTGCAATGGCGTGATCTAGGCTCACCACAACCTCCGCCTCCTGGGTTCAAGGGATTTTCCTGCCTCAGCCTCCAGAGTAGCTGGCATTACAGGCATGTGCCATCACACCCAGCTAATTTTTGTATTTTTAGTAGATATGGGTTTTCACCATGTTATTCAGGATGGTCTGGAACTCCTGACCTTGTGATCCTCCCGCCTTGGCCTCCCAAAGTGTTGGGCTGACAGGTGTGAGCCAACACACCTGGCTACACTGACTCTTTATTTCATTCCTGACAAAGATAAATATTTTGATTTAAGAAATGTTATGAGGAAGAGTGTGAGTGTGAGTCTTTCATGAAAGATATAGAACACAAATTAGGTTTATGAATGAAAATTATTTCCATTAGCTGAACTCTAGAAGTTTGAAGTGGAGCAGTGGAAGGCGTGTGGGCAGACAAATCATTTGAGACAGACTATAGACAGCCTGTAATACTAGACTAAAAATTTAGGTTTCTGTTTTACAGGAAACGTAGAAGTTGCATTACATGCTAAATTCTCTGTAAAAGAGTTTTTAATAAATAATTTCAGGTGTGTATCTATTTTATTACCAAACAGCAGGAAGTTGTAAAGATTTAAGATGGGACTGGGCGCAGTGGCTCATGCCTGTAATCCCAGCACTTTGGGAGGCTGAGGTGGGAGTTTGAGACCAGCCTGGCCAACATGGCAAAACCCTGTCTTTACTAAAAATACAACATGGCAAAACCCTGTCTTTAGCTGGGTGGTGGCCCTTATCTGTAATCTCAGCTACTCAGAAGGCTGAGGCAGGAGAATCGCTTGAACCTGGGAGGTGGAGGTTGCAGTGAGCCAAGATTGTGCCATTACACTCCAGCCTAGGCAACAAGAGAAAAAAACAATTAAGATGGATATGAATTTATTTTCAGAATAATTTATTTTTCAGCAGTTAACGTAGAAAATTTAACATAGATGTATTACAAAAATCTAAAGTTAATTGCTTTATCCTCTTTCCGAGTAATATGAGCTATTTTAACTTTGGCCACTTCCTCTTAATTTATATGCTACTGTCTTCCCTTAACTTATGTTTGTCTTACTTTTTACCCCAAAAGATATGATTATTATTGCTTTGTAAAGACAATCATCACGTTTTTGGCTCATTATTCTTCCAGAGAGTCTAGTTTGTTGGTTAAAGACGTGGCTGCTGGAGTTAGACTGTCTAGATGTAATACACAGTTTACTCAATAGTTGTGCAAATTTAGAAATGTTGCTTAACCTTTCTGTGCCCCAGTTTCCTTATCTGTAAAATGGAAATAATATGTTTACTCTTAAAGTTCTTTTTGTAATATGAATTCCTCTAGAAAAGCACTTAGAACAGTAGCTGGCATATAATAACAATTATACGTGTTATCTATTGTTACTTTTTCCTTTATGAATTTTATAGCTTACTTCTGGAACTACCAGTTTTCCTTTCTCTGATAAATATTATTTATTATTTTTCTCTGTAAGGATTTATTTTTAGAAAAATCAGTTTTTGATTTAATAGAATGGTTCCTTCTCTCCTGTCCTTTAAATACATTTTCACTGGATCTAGAATAGTACATTGTTAAACACTCTAGACAAATTAAATTTCAGAGTTTATTTAGGTAAGTAATGATTGATAAATCAGGCAGCACTCAAAATTGAAAGAGATTCAGGGAGCTCTTCTCTATCAGTCTGAACAGTGAGCATTTGTAGGCTGAACACAAAAGTAAAGTTAAAAATTATCTGATTGGCTACAGCTAGTTGTTTGCCTTATTTGGATATGATCTGATTGGAGGTCCCTAATTGTATAGCCAATCACTGGTTGACTGTTTGTGATTGGCTGAGACTAATTTTTCTTAAGTCAGTTATAGAAAAGGTTTCCAAGTTAAGTTTCAGTTTGCTTATCTAAGTGCTTGAGTTACAGAGACAACCTCAGGCTAATGGGTTTCTTATTTGCTTTAGCAATAAAGTACATTATTCTCATTTTTTAATCTCTCAGTATATTATTTTAATTTTTAAAATCTCATTCTTGCTATCAAGAAGTCAAATGCGAGTCTAATTTTCCTACTTTTGTAGTTACTTTCTTTTTCTCTCTGGCTGCTTTTTGTATTTTGCATTTTCAGTATGATATGCCAAGGTATTTATGCTTTGGGGGGTTTTTCTGGTCTTTAAGAATCTAAAAATTAGTAAATTTTATCAATTCTGGCAAATCTTAGCAATTATCTATATTTTCACATATTACCTCATCCCATTCTCTTTCTCATTCCAAGAATCTGATTAAGCATAGTAAGACATTTTCATTCTCATTGTGTTTCTTTCTTTTACACTTTCCATCTATTGACTTTCTGGGCTACTTTTTAGATATTCTTTTTATTCCTGTTTTCTCTTTCTCATGGTGTTCCTTAGTTCTTTTTTTTTAATAACACATGTAATCTGTCTGAAAGTCAAATATCTGAAGTCTTTGCAGGTGTGCTTCTGACATTTATTATTTCTATTGACTCTAACTTAAACCAGTTTGTTTTCCTGTATGTTTCATTTATATTGACTGAATTTTTGACTATTGAGATTTTCTTTTTTCTTTCCATCTGTTCTCATAGTTTAGACCTGAAAATTCTATTTTACTGTTTTATGGTGTATCTCTCTAAAGAGAAATTCCTTTGGGGTCTTAGACATATGGAGTCTCCTATTTGATTACCCACCTGGGTGAGCTCTTGGCTTTGGTTTTGGTCCGCCACTCTGAAACCATTCATATACGTAAATCTGAAGTACATTAAAATTCGCAAAGTCGCTTAATAGTAAAGTTTTCTTTGGTTCTCAGCTTGCCACTCTTATCTAGCTTTGACATCTAATAAGTTTTTTTTTTTTCTTTCACATAGTTCATTGAGGTATTCAGGACTATTTTCCGCATTACTTTAAGAAGGACATACTCCTTCTTAGTCATGATGTCCAGTTCCTAAATTGCCAGAAAAGGAAATCTGCTGCCACTCAGCCATGAAGTGGTACTCCCCATCCCAACACAACACAGGGCCTGTCAGAATTTGTGTGGAGTCATGAGTCGTAGTTGTGTTTTTACCTTGTTCTAATATTAGTCACTAGGTGGTAGGAATCAAACTGTTTGTGGCATCAGATTTTCCAGAGTAGTCGTCTTTTTTCTTTCTGGCTCCAGTCTCCATTAATTGTACTTTTGAGTAATAAATAATTTTGAACCATATTTTTTCTACTTGTATATTTTAAATAAAATTATAAAGTTGACTTGAAGTCTCAGAAAACCAGTGTGGCTCCTTTTTAAAGTCTTATTGGACCCTATCCCATGCAGGTTTTGTTGAGACTTAAAAAATATTTATATTAAAAAGAGTAAGAAAAACTGATCTTCACTATGCTTCACTGTGTTTAACACACTATAGAAAATCACATTAAAGAATGCCTCCAAAACACACGAACACTGTGAGCTCAGTCTTCTAGCTACATCTCATAGCACTTTGTCTGGGACACAAAACTCATTTACTTTTTTAAAATAAACAATATCATAACTCGGTGTGGTTAAATTTGGAAATCAAAATTTTTTTTTGCTGCTTGGTCCTCGAAGGATATGTGACAGAAACAATAAGAAGACAGACACATTCTTTTTTATTCCAGCTATAACTTTGGCTACATTTTATTACCTATTTTTTTCCCAGATGCATTGGGCTAGGTAACTTCAAGGGTATCTTGAAAGCAACTTACCTCAAAAACTTATTTTATGTTCCTTTTCTATAAGCCCTATTACACCCTTATTCAGACCCTCAAGGGTACTTCCCAGCAGAATGTCACAAGCTTCAGTCTTACTAAAGAGTCATGGTTGAGATGGAGAATAAGGTCCACAGAAAAAGAGATATTTCTTCATTTTATTCCTTTCACCAAAATTTACATAAAAGGCCTTCCTACCGTGACCTTGTCACATGCAAATGGAAGTAGAAACACTTTACTCAACCTCTGCTCTTCTAATTTGCCAGAATAACTAATGACAGATACATGAGAGTACCAACAGTGAGAACATTTGGCAAAAAGTTTGTTTAAGGGTGAAACCCTGAACTTTACAAGATAGTGACTTGAAAATGCTATAATGTGTGTATGAGATAACTGAATAAAAATAATGAAAGCCTCCAGAATCCTGCCATCAGATCACTTCGTATGTTTTTAGGCCACTTTAAATTAATTTAAAGTTGTATATGATGCAACACAGGCACTATTTATATACTAAAGTGTCCTGTGATACCACAATAAAAGAAATCATTATTTTACCAGAATCTTTATAATCATAAAAATATGTCACCACTATATAATAATTGGCATATATTCTATATTAAGAATTTAGAATCAAATATTAGATGACAAACATTTCAGGCATATGTGAATGAAATTTTTTTTATTTTATTGTACTTTAGGTTCTGCAGTACATGTGCAGATCATGCAGGATTGTTGCCTAGGTACATACGTGGTAAGGTGGTTTACCACCTTCATCCCCCCATCACCTATATCTGGTATTTCTCCCCATGTTATCCCTCCCCACTCTCCCAACTCCCCGCTGCCCTCCCCAACCCCCACCAGCTGACCAACGTGTGTGATTCTCCTCTCCTTGTGTCCATGTGTTCTCATTGTTCAACATCCCCCATGAGTGAGAACATGTGGTGTTTGGTTTTCTGTTCTTGTGTCACTTTGCCGAGAATGATGGTTTCCAGATTCATCCATGTCCCTATGAAGGACATAAAAAATGAAGTCATCATTTTTTATGGCTGCATAATATTCCATGGTGTATATGTGCCACATTTTCTTTATCCAGTCTGTCATTGATGGACATTTGGGTTGGTTCCAAGTCTCTGCTATCGTAAACAGTGCCACAGTGAACATATGTGTGTGTGTGTCTTTATAATAGAACAATTTATAATTCTTTGGGTGTATACCAAGTAATGGGATTGCTGGGTCGAATGGTATTTCTATTTCTTTCTTACTTTTTTCAATATATATATCTATATTTTATTGTATTTGGGCTCTGGGGTACATATGCACATCCTGCATCTTGCAGGATTGTTGTATAGGTACATACATGACATGGTGGTTTGCTGTTATCCCTCTCCATCCTCCCTGCCCCCCACTGCTGTCTCCCCCACTCTCCTTCATCCCCCCAACTAGGCCTGTGAGTGTTGTTCCCTTCCCTGTGCCCAAGTGTTCTCATCGTTCATCAACCGCCTATGAGTGGAAACCGGTGGTGTTTGGTTTTCTGTTCTTGTGTCAGTTTGCAGTGAATGATGGTTTCTAGGTTCATCCACGTCTCTACAAAGGACACAAACTCATCATTCTTTATGGCTGCATAGTATTCCATGGTATATATGTGCCACATTTTTTTTTTTTTGTCCAGTCTATTATCAGTGGGTATTTGGGTTGGTTCCAGGTCTTTGCTATCGTAAACAGTACCACAATGAACATACGTGTGCATCTGTCTTTATGATAGAACTATTTATAATCCTTTGGATATATACTCAGTAATGGGATTGCTGGGTCAAATGGAATTTCTATTTTTAGATCCTTGAAGAATCGCCACACTGTCTTCCACAATGGTTGAACTAATTTACACTCCCACCAACAGTGTAAAATGTTCCTATTTCTCCACATCCTCTCCAGCATCTGTTGTTTCCAGATTTTTTAATAATTGCCATTCTAAGTGGTGTGAGGTGGTATCTCAATGTGGTTTTGATTTGAATTTCTTTAATGACCAGTGATGATGAGCATGTTTTCATATGTTAGTTGGCTGCATATTTGTCTTCTTTTGAGAAGTGTTTGTTCACATCCTTCACCCACTCTTGAATTTTTTTTTTCTTGTAAATCTGCTTTAGTTCTTTGTAGATTCTGGATATTAGCCCTTTGTCTGATGGGTAAATTGAGAAAATTTTTTCCCATTCTGTTAGTTGCCAGTTTACTCTAATGATGGTTCCTTTTGCTGTACAGAAGCTCTTAAGTTTAATTAGGTCCCATTTGTCTATTGTGACTTTTGTTGCCATTGCTTTTGGTGTTTTAGCCATGAAGTCCTTGCCTGTGCCTATGTCCTGAATGGTTTTGCCTAGGTTTTCTTCTAGGGTTTTTATGGTGGTAGTTCTTCTGTTTAAATCTTTAATCCATCTGGAGTTAATTTTTATATAAGGTGTCAGG
Organism: Sapajus apella; assembly: GCF_009761245.1. Taxonomy (NCBI): domain Eukaryota; kingdom Metazoa; phylum Chordata; class Mammalia; order Primates; family Cebidae; genus Sapajus; species Sapajus apella. The sequence goes on along the minus strand of NW_022436974.1, from coordinate 2,697,753 downwards.
AAGGGGTCCAGTTTCAGCTTCTTGCCTATAGCTAGCCAGTTTTCCCAAAAACATTTATTAAACAGGGAATCCTTTCCCCATTGCTTGTTTTTGTCCAGTTTGTCAAAGATCAGATAGTTGTAGATGTGTGGCATTGCTTCCAAGTCCTCTGTTCTGTTCCATTGGTCTGTGGCTCTGTTTTGGTACCAGTACCATGTTGTTTTGATTTCTGTGGCCTTGTAGTATAATTTGAAGTCAGGCAGCATGATGCCTCCTGCTTTTTTCTTTTTGCTTAGGATTATTTTGGCTATGTGGGCTCTCTTTTGGTTCCATATGAAGTTTGAAGTGGTTTTTTCCAGTTCTATGAAGAAGGTCATTGGTAGCTTGATGGGGATAATGTTGAATCTATAAATTACTTTGTACAGTATGGCCATTTTCACAATGTTGATTCTTCCCAACCATGAGCATGGAACGTTTTTCCATCTGTTTGTGTCCTCTCTTATTTCCTTGATTAGTGGTTTGTAGTTCTCCTTGAAGAGATCTTTTACCTCCTTTGTTAGTTGTATTCCTAGGTATTTTGTTCTCTTTGTAGCAATTGTAAATGGGAGTTCATTCAGGATTTGGCTCTCTGTTTGTCTGTTTTTGGTGTATAGGAATGCTTGTGATTTCTGCACATTGATCTTTTATCCTGAGGCTTTGCCGAAGTTGCTTATCAGCTTAAGGAGGTTTTGGGCTGAGATAATGCAGTCTTCTAAATATACCATCATGTCATCTGCAAAGAGGGACAATTTGACTTCTTTTCCTAATTGAATGCTCTTTATTTCTTTTTCTTGCCTAATTGCTCTGGCTGGATCTTCCAATACTATATTGAATAAGAGTGGTGAGAGAGGGCATCCTTGTCATGTGCCAGACTTCAAAGGGAATGCTTCTGATTTTTGCTAATTCGGTATGATATTGGCTGTGGGTTTGTTGTAAATAGCTTTTATTGTTTTGAGATACATTCTATCGATACCTAGTTTATTGAGAGTTTTTAGCATAAAGTGCTGTTGAATTTTGCCAAAGACCTTCTCTACATCTATTGAGATAATTATGTGGTTTTTGTCTTTGGTTCTGTTTCTGTGGTGAATTGCGTTTATAGATCTGTGTATGTTGAACCAGCCTTGCATCCCCGGGATGAAGCCTACTTGATCATGTTGGATAAGCTTTTTGTTGTGCTGTTGCAATCAGTTTGCCAGTATTTTATTCAAGATTTTTGCATTACTGTTCATCATGGATATTGGCCCATAGTTTTCTTTTTTAGTTTTGTCTCTGCCAGATTTTGGTATCAGGATGATGTTGGTCTCATAGAAAGAGTTAGGGAGGATTCCCTCTTTTTTATTGTTTGGAATAGTTTCAACAGGAATGGTATCAGCTCCTCTATGTCTGGTAGAATTCAGCTGTGGACTCTTCTGGACGTGGACTTTTTTTGGTCAGTAGGCCATTAATTTCTGCCTCGACTTCAGCCCTTGTTATTGGTCTATTCAGGGTTTCAACTTCCTCTTGGTTTAGTCATGGGAGAGTACAAGTATCCAGTGATCTGTCCATTTCTTCCAGAATTATTGGTTTCTGTGCATAGAGTTGTTTGTAGTAATCTCTGACGGTAGTTTGTATTTCTGTGAATCAGCAGTGATGTCCCCTTTATCATTTTTAATTGCATCTGTTTAATTCTTCTTTTTTTAAATTGCCCTGGCTAGTGGTCTATATATTTTGTTGATCTTTTCAAAACACTGGCTTCTGGATTTGTTTAATTTTTGAAGGATTTTTTTGTGTCTCTGTCTCCTTCAGTTCTGCTCTGATCTTAGTTATTTCTTGTCTTCTTCTAGCTTTTGAGTTCCTTTAATCTTGCCTTTCTATCTCTTTCAATTTTGATGATAGCGTGTCGATTTTAGATCTTTTCTTTCTCCTCATCTGGGCATTTATTGCTAAGAATTTTTCTCTAGAAACTGCTTTAAATGTGTCCCAGAGATTCTGTTACATTGTGTCTTCATTCTTGTTGGTTTCAAAGAACATCTTTATTTCTGCCTTCATTTCCTTGTTTATCCATTTGACATTCAGAAACCAGTTGTTCAGTTTCTATGAAGTTGTGCAGTTTTTGAGTGAGTTTCTTAATCCTAAATTCTAATTTGATTGCATTATGGTCTGAGAGACTGTTATGATTTTCATTCTTTTGCATTTACCGAGGAGTAATTTAATTCCAAGTATGTGGTCAATTATAGAGGAAATGTGATGTGATGCTGAGAAGAATGTATAATCTGTGGATTTGGGTTGAGAGTTCTGTACATCTCTATAGCTTGCTTGGTCCAAATCTGCATTTAAATCCTGGATTTCCTTGTTGATTTTCTGTCTCGTTGTCTGTCTAATGTTGACAGTGAAATGTTAAAGTCTCCCACTATTATTGTGTGGGTGTCTAAGTCTCTTTGTAGGTCATTAAGGAATTGCTTTATGTATCAGGGTTCTCCTGTATTGGGTGCATATATATTTAGAATTAGCTCTTCTTGTTGCATTGATCCTTTTACCGTTATGTAATGCCCTTCTTTGTCTCTTTTGATCTTTGTTGGTTTAAAGTCCATTTTATAAGAGACTAGGATTGCCACCCTGCTTTTTTTGTTCTCCATTTGCTTGGTAAGTCTTCTTCCATCCCTTTATTTTGAGTCCGTGTGTGTCTGTGCATGTGAGATGGGTCTCCCGAATACTGCACACCCGTGATTCTTGTCTTTTTATCCAGTTTGCCAGTCTGTGTCTTTTGATTGGGGCATTTAGTACATTTACATTTAATGTTAATACTATTATGTGTGAATTTGATCCTGCCATATTGTTACTGGTTGGTTGTTGTCCTTTGGTTGGTGTAATTTCTTCATTGCCTCATTGGTCCTTACCATTTGGTTCTTTTTTGAAGTGGCTGGAACTGGTTTTTCCTTTCTGTGTTTAGTGCTTCCTTCAGGAGCTCTTGCAGGGCAGGTCTGGTAGGGACAAAATCTCTCAGCAATTGCTTGTTCATAAAGGATTTTATTTCTCCTTCACTTATGAAGCTTAGTTTTGCTGGATATGAAATTCTGGGTTGAAAGTTCTTTTCTTTAAGGATGTTGAATATTGGCCCCTACTCTCTTCTGGCTTGCAGGGTTTCTGCCGAGAGATTCGCTGTGAGTCTGAGGGGCTTCTCTTTGTGGGTGACCCCACCTCTCTTTGTGGCTGCCCTTAGCATTTTTTCGTTCATTTCAAGTCTGGTGAATTGGATGATTATGTGCCTTGGGGTTGCTCTTCTAGAGGAGTATCATTGTGGTGTTCTCTGTATTTCCTGTATTTGAATGTTGGCCTGCCTTGCTAGGCTGGGGAAGTTCTCCTGGATAATATCCTGAAGAGTGTTTTCCAGCTTGGATTCATTCTCCCCATCTTCTTCTGGTACACCGATCAAGCCGTACATTAAGTCTTTTTGCATAATGCCATATTTCTTGGTGGTTTTGTTTTTTCCTTTCACTCTTTTTTCTCTTTGCTTGTCTTCTCCTTTTATTTCATTAAGTTGATCTTCAATCTCTGATATCCTTTCTTCTGCTTGATCTATTCAGCTATTGAAACTCGTATATGCTTCATGAAGTTCTTGTGCTCTGTTTTTCGGCCCCATCAAGTCATTTATGTTCTTCTCTAAGCTGGTTATTCTAGTTAGCATTTCGGCTAACCTTTTTTTCAGGGTTTTTATTTTCTTTGCATTGGGTTAGAACATGTTCCTTTAACTCAGAGAAGTTTGTTATTACCCGCCTTCTGAAGCCTGGTTCTGTCAGTTCATCAAATTCGTTCTCCATCCTGCTTTGTTCCCTTGTTGGTGAGGAGTTGTGATCTCATGGTGGGGGAGAGGCATTCTGGTTTTTGATGTTTTCATCCTTCTTGCACTCAATTCTTCCCTTCTTGTTGAATTTATATAGGTTTGATCTCCGGTAACTGCTTGGGGAGGTGGTCTTTCCTTTGTCTGCCTGCAGAGGCACTGCTGGGCTGCTACAAATTGCTGCTGCATTTTTTTTCTGCATCTTATATTTACTCAGGAAAATTAGGCCACCTTCTGCAATGGCGGTTGCCCTTTCCCCCCACAGAGCTTGTTTGTTCCTGTTCACTCTCTAACTGATGTTCTGGGTGCAAAACTCTGAAGTAAGAGTTTTTTTAGCCTGCTAGGCTTTGTCGGGGGAGACCCTTCCTGCTGTATGGCCTGTTTCCCTGCATTAAGTTCCCCTTCTTTCCTGGCGGGGGCAGGTAGCTCTGTCCTGCTGGCTTTTTGGCTTTCTCAGCATCTGCCAGTGCTTCCACCTAGATCTATGCTGACAGCTCTGGCTCCGGCTGAAGTTGCTATTCTGCCCTGTTCAGGCAGCTTGCTGAGGCTTTTCAGCCTGGCGAAGATCTCCTGTTCTGTGGGTTGTAGAGGGCTTGGGTGGAGCACTGTACCCAAACTGAAGTCCCAGCGTGGGAGATCCCCCAGTCCTCCAGTTGGTTGCATGCACCACCTGGGTGGAGCAGTGCCCCACCTTGCCTCAACTTGCTCTATTTGGTTTATACCCACTGTCCAACCAGATCCACAAAATGAACCTGGTACCTCGTTTGAAATTGTGGAGACCACTCGGCTTCCGTATCTCTCTCACTGGGAACTGCATTCCAGAGCTGCCTCTTATTCAGCCATCTTGGGACCTCTTGCTGGTGAATTGTTTTTTAAGGATCTTTTATTAACTGAATATCAGTCCCAATTGTGTCAGAATCAAGGTGGTCTAATCTCTCTCAGGGATTGCTGTGGAATCTTGTAAGAAATGATGTAGCGGAAGGGTTAACATTGCTTACTAACTGCGTGACCTGGGGCAAATTAGTTTCATCAATAAGTGCTGTCTTAGAGGATGTGTAGGTAAAGTGGTTAACACACTGCCTGTAATTTATTTAACAAATGATAGTTGTTATTAGTATAGTCAAGTATCCCTTAATGACTGAGCCACATTCTGAGAAATGTCTTCTTAGGAGATATAATCATTGTGTGGATAATTGTGTGGATGTTGTAGAGTTTACTTATACAAACCTAGATGGTATAGCTTGCTACAGATCTAGGCTATAATGTAGCCTATTGTTCCTACATTACAGACCTGTACAGCATTGTACTGTACTGTATTGAATAATGTAGGCAATTGTAACACAATAAGTATTTGTGTATTTAAACATAGAAAAAGAACAGGAAAAATAAAATTACAATCTTATGGGAACATCATCATATATGCAGTTTGTAATTGCCTGAAATGTTATTATACAGCACATGAATATAGTGTGAACATCTAAGAAACATTTGAGATTTTCTTTTCCTTTTTTTTTTTTTTTTGAGACAGAGTCTCACTCCATCACCCAGGCTGGAGTGCAGTGGCACAATCTCAGCTCACTGCAACCTCTGCCTTTTGGGTTCAAGTGATTCTCATGTCTCAGCCTCCTGAGTAGCTGATATTATAGGCAAGTGCCACCACACCTAGCCCATTTTTATATTTTTGGTAGAGACAAGGTTTCACCATGTTGGCCAGGCTGGTCTCAAACTCCTGACCTCAAGTGATCTGCCTGCTTTGGCCTCCCAAAGTGCATTACAAGCATGATCCATGCATCTGGCTAGTTTGTTATTATTTTATTTTATGCCAAATAATTTATTTCCTAGAGACTTCAATTTATTCAATACTTATTGCCTAAAAATATTAATTGAATACTTTCTATGGTGGTCAGCGTTCTAGATACTGGTTCTATAAAGATAAACAAGACAAAAATCCTTGCTTCCATGGATATGACATTCTAGTAGGAGAAAAAGATAATTAAGATGTAAATAGACTAATATAACCTCAGGCACTGATAATTGCTAAGAATAAAAATAAGCAGGGCAAATGTAAGAAAAATTAGTGACAGGACTGACAGGAGGAGCTTGCTATTTTAAGGATGGTAACCTAGAGAGGCTTCTAGAAAGAACAGTCTGCAGTGATTTAAAACTCTTAAGGTAAGGAAAAAACTGATATTGGAGAGGTCCAGGCAGAAGACACAATAAATGCTCAGCATACTTGAGGAGCAGCAAAAAAGTCAGTGTTGTGGGAATGGAGTGAGTCTAAAATGTTAGAAGATGAAGTCAAAAAGTTAGGCAATGACCAGATTGCATATGGCCTTGGGCCAAACTATGTAGAATTGGAGAAACCAGTAGTCTGTAATAGATATTTCTCTCTCTCTTGCTCATTCTATCCTTCTGTCTCTCTCTCAATTTGCAGATATATGCACCCATAACAACTTGCCTTTTTAAAAGACTAACTTGTAACCAAGTAGAAAGATACTATTATTACTTGACTTATTTCATAGACATATATTCAGTCCAATTAAAGTGTAATGCTTAAGTACTTGTACATGCAGTCAAACTCACAGTGCATTTATTTTTTGTAATTTATGACTGAATCCTACCATTGTGATCTACTTAGTGTACTTCACTTGCAAATATTTTCAATAATTCAGAGGAAAATGCCAAGAAATGTGATGTCATTTCATACATTGTTCTTTGAATGCCATAGTTGATAATAAGTATATATTCTAATAATTGAAATGTTATTTTTAAATGTGAGATTTTAAAAAATCTAATTAGTAGTTTCCAAATTCCTGTTTGTGGCTTTTTAATCTCACAGTGCACAGCAGTTTAATTTATAACTGATACATTAAACTAGTAGGCAAAAAGGCATTTCCAAATACACCTCCTTCTCTGCTTTGGTAAATTTATTCACTGATTGTAAGTTAACCTTGCGTCTAGTAGGAATCTAATACATGTGTAATTATTTATATTGTTATATTACTTTGGTGCAGGGATTTTATTAAAGTCATTGGATAACTATGTTTTCAAAAGAAGCATATAAAAAAGTTTACACATTTCAGAATTTTAGAGATTGTTTCATTTACTCTTTATTTTATTCAATAGAGTTATTTTAGTTAGCTTAATGTCCTTCATTAAGTTAGTTAGCTTAATGTCCTTTGTTACTTTAAAATATATAATTTTTATATGTAATATATAAAATAAATAATTTTAAAGTAACAAAGGGAACAAATATCAGATATCTCATCATAAAAAACAGATAGGTAAGTGAGGTGATATAAATCTTAATTAGCTTTATTTAGTTATACCATATTTTATACCGGTATCAAAGCATTACATTGTGCTATATAAATGTATACAACTCCAATTTGTCCATAGAAAAAGCACAAAATAGTAATCACAATATCAGAAAGCTGCAGAAAGGGAGAGAAAGAGAAGAGAGTAAAAATAAAGAATGTAATTTCTGTATCTTAAAAAGAATGACTTTTTAAGAAATATTATGTTGTGTGTATTTAAGAAATATTATTTTGTTTATGCCCTAAGAACCAAGCACTGATGCTTGAAAATGAATACACACACACACACACACACACACACACACTCACACACACACTTCTTCACTTATAAGAGATTTTAATATAAAGGAAGTTATTTTGGTAATCAAATTCAGTGTACCATTTATATTTGAGAACAGGAAAAATGTGCATGGAGTTTACACATAAAGGTTATTTCATAATGTCCTACATGTCATCTTATAAGAGTGCTTTACATGGATTCCTGCAAAAATCACCCTTTCTATCCTCTGGTCACAGGTTGTCCCTTTATTAACTTCTTCAGAGTGTGTCTCACACTTTGACACTGACTTATTTATCCACGTGTTCCTTGTCTGTCTTTCCACACTGTTCCACTCAAAAATGAGTTCTTTATCTAAGACCAATAACTTCTTGAAATTTGACTGATGATCCTTTGCTACTGTGCCCGTTTTCTCTTGCTATCTTCCTGAGTCAGTTCTCCTTTTCATAGCTCTCAACCTGTGTATGTGTATGCATGTAAATGTGTGTGGTTTTTCCCTTTAACAGTCCCAGAAACAGCTTGTAAGGGTTGTAATAACATTTGTATTTGTTTATGAAGAAAATTTAGAGCATCAGAGGACCTTAGGACATTGTAAACAGAGAGGGAAGTACCAGTTTGGGGAGTACAGGACCGAGCACAAGCTCATCAAAATGAGTTAAGCCAAAGCTGTATTACCTTCTCAGAATTCACAATTTCAAAAAAGGTCAATTTGATCATGAATTGAAAATTGACTAACTCAGCTGTCCAGTTCTCATGTGTTATAATCGTACTTCTGACAACTTTAATCTCTCCAATTATTATGTGTGAGACATTGATTTTCTTCTTTTCCTTTCTAGTAAAAAGAAGTGTATAAATAATCAAGATGTTTTAAATTGTCAAAATTAGCTATGAGGTTGCTATTTAGTGCTTCAAATTGTATGTATTTCGGATATTTACTCAGAAAATAGAGAAAATGATGAAAAATTTATTTTGTTTATTCATTATAAATAAATTAACCATTATTACCCTTAACTTTCTTCTCCATTAATGATCCCCAAATATAAAGTTAAGATAGACTACCAATACTTATACTTAAAATTCTGAATAAAATGTAACTAACTTCATTCAGGTAGAAGTACTGACAATAAATTCCTTTGTTTGACATAACTATATTAATTATGATGTAGATAGGGGAAAAAAGTGTCTATATTTTTCAGATGTTTCTTAAAATGTAGAGATAACTTAGACTTTTAAATTTGTAAGTAGGGACCAGGTACCAAGAAGGCAATTATTATTCAAAAATCATTGACATACTGTACAATTATTTCTCAACTGAACAGCTTTGGGCCAAGAAGAACATAGCTGACATCTGAAAATTCTGGAGGTACCTGTGTATTATAGAAATTTCCAATATATATTTGTCAAGTTCTTGCAGAAAGTTTAGCATTAGAAGTTTATATTCTTTTCATTTTTATTGTATCATTCAGGGGAAACAAAAAAAGAAACCAAAGTGTATTAATGTACTATACTGGTTATCTTTATCAAAATGGCATTAGACAAAAACATTAAATATTCATAAAAATCCTTTTTCTCCCTTTGGTTCCAGCTAGCAAAAGATGCTGAAAGAAATAATTCACCAAAGGAGGGAACTATAACACAGTACAGATAATCATAGGAGTTATAAACAAAAGAAGTTGACATTAATAATTAAATGAGAAAAATTCCCTGTGGTGGTTTTGATGAGCTACGGGCACAATGTGTAAAATCACTTGGCCACTGATCATTAGTTATGTTCTAGACCAAAGCAGTATATATTAACATAACTGGTTTCTCTACCCTATTTTTCTAGTCCAATAATTTGACTAAGGCAATAAATACAGCTATGATACATTCCCTGTGAGGAAAAATGACCCCCATTAGAACCTGATGTTTTTACTATCTGTAAGGGAGTATTCAATGTAGATAAATGTGAAAAGGAAAGTTGATCACATTTTCTAAGTACTTGTGTTGTATAGTACATGAATTCTAACAGAAATATATTATTGCTCTTTATTCTAGTGCATATTAATCTGACCTTTGCACTGATAGTTATTTTTCATGTTATTAGGAGATTTTTGCATTTGTTTGTATTTGTTTGCTTTTTTGTTTATTTTCTCTGTTGAAGAAAATTGTTATCTATCTCAAACAGGGCACACTTTAATAAGGAAACACCAGAGCTGTTGAACACATTGAGACACAGAAGATTTTAGTGACCCAGGATGGCTTCCTCTTGGAAACTCATGCTGTTTCTTTCAGTCGCCATGTGTCTTTCAGGTAAAATGCTTGGCTAATTAATTATCTTATTTTCTAAGTATCAAAATACCCAATATATATCAAGGTCTCCATTACAAAATATCCTCAGGTATCATTTAAATTTATATTAATATTTATACTTTTCAACAAGAGAAAGGCAGCAACCCTTAAGCCTCTGTTAGCATTGCAAAATGTCATATGTGATTCAGTATAATAAGGTACACTATAAATGTTAATAAAATAAGTATTTACTTTATTGACATTCATTTGCAATCTAAACCTTCTTGCTGTCGGAAGACTTGGGGACACACACACACACACACACACACACACACACACCAGATACATATATATCTCACATATACACATACTTATATGCATATATTTATGCATATAAATGTATATGTATGTTAATAAACATATATTTTATAGCAACTAGTTATAAAAGTGTCTCATTACAGTGCTAAATTTCACCATATAAAACCAGAATCAGGTTAACTTTATTATATATAACACATTATCTAAAGGCATCTCTAACACAATGCATTTTTCCTGATTGTCTCACCTTCTCTGACTTTGTTTTAATTAAACTTATTTTTCTATATCTTGACTCTAAAATGAGATATTTTATTCTGAAAAAGAAAGTTTTTAATCTTTGGAGTAATAATATCATAATGCTAAAAGTTAATATGTCAGGTCTTATTTGCTTTAATTTAAGAGTGGTTAGAAATTAAATTGTGGTCATGATTTAAGTGCTATGCATGTAATATTTACAGCTTGATTACATTTAAATCAGTACCTATATTGTGGGCTAAATTGGTAAGCGAGTCTGAAATAAAATATAACAGCTGATAATTTTAGATTAAAAGATTGCTTTCATTTTAAACATATTTTAATGTGTTAATTATACTAAATATAATGTTTATAGAAATAGACTATTCATTTTGGTATATATGATCATTCAGTACTCTATGCAAATATTGATATAAAAACATATATGTACCACACATATATGCATATATATGAGGGTAATAGATGTATATGATATATATTTATCATATGGATAATATAGAATACAAAGCTATATGAAGATATAGAACCTGCATATTATTTACATGTGACCACAAATAGCCTTAACCATAATATAATATGGTTATATTACTATGCAACAAAAATATCTAATTGATTATACTAAGTTTCTTTATTTCAAAGAATTAAACATATTCCCCTGTCAACTAAATCTTTCCCATATTGTATACCATGAAGAAACTGCAGATTGTCTAAAGAAAAAGGAACTGATAAAAGAACAAACACAAATAGAAATAAATATAAACTCTTCTTAAAAACATTGAGCTATATTTTAAAATTATAGCTTTACAATATTTATTATTTAGCCTTTATACATGATTTACTGTTTGTAATGTACCAAAGTGTAACTTCAATTATGTGTGATATATGAGTCTTCCTTATAACTAAAAAGGCAGGCTTCACCTGATAATCAGCTTATGCTCCAAAACCTTATTTGAAATCTAAAAGAATTTCTTTATATACAGAAATAAATTCAGTATTTTGGTTATATAAATTACATGTTATGTAATGAATGCAATATCTGCAGCATACCTACACTTATTTAAATGCTTTTAAAAGATATATAAAAGTGTTTTTTATTGCAATACTAGTAATTAAATAACTGCAAAAACAACACACCATGTAATTATTTATATATTAGTACTATCATATGTTCAACACGTTGCTTACTGAGGAAACAGGTTTAATAAGAGACATGGAAGAAAAAATGAGACCTCTATGAAATATTGGTAGAGACCTCTCATCTATGACATGAAAAGGCAAGATATTTCAAAGGCATGAAGAGTTAAATGAAAATCATCATTCACGAATATTATGGTTACTTAAAAAAGAAATCCAGAGTCTTCAGATATATTATTCAATGTTGGGTTCCTCTTCTTTGTGCACCATTACAATTGCCGTCTTTCCTGCTGATCTCAATTTTTTGTCTTTTATCTTCTCAATGTCATTTTCCTCTTGAACTTATAAGCCAACGGATGGAGATGGAGTTAGGGTTGCAAGATGAGAAATAAAGGACACCCAGTTAGGTCTGGATTTCAAAAGAAGGTGTTTTTGTTGTTGTTGTTTTGTTTTTAGTTCTGGCATGTTCCATGTAATATTTTATTTCATTTTATCTAGAATCTAAATTTAACAGTTGTTCGGTGCTTTTATTTATTAATCTGACAATGCTAGGAAGAAAGAAAGTAGTGGTCTCTAATGATGCTGTAAAGTTTCATTTTCTTGTACTGGTCCAATATTATTTCCTCAAATTAACAGTCACTGTAAAAGAACAATTATACTGTGGTTGTTTAAAGAAAACAAAAAAACTCAGCCTGATAATGGGGTCCATGATAGCTAGATTTCCAGCTAAACTGGAATCAAGTTGCTGTTCTTTTCATGGAGTAAAGGAAGCATTGGAAGACAGAAATAATTAGGCGGAGTTTAGCTATAAGTGGTATTTCAAATGTTATAGGCAAAGCAGAAAGAAAAGTTGAAAACAAAGGTCATCTATAATTGTTACATGGGATTTGATCTTTAATCATCGTATCTGCATTTAATGTGGAACAAATATTCAGCTGCTTTTTTCAACAGAGGAATTTTCTTTTTTGCTGTAGAAATCTGTTTAAAATAAAACTGATTAGGAAACTTGAATGAATCATTTATCAAGAATAATTATGAACAAAATCTTTCTTTTGCCTTCATCCTCATTTTATCATATTATTTTGGAGGTAGAGCCCCTATTCTGCTTTTGTTCCTTGGTTAATGCTTAACACTCTATATTGATCTCACTATTTTATTATTTAGTGTTTTATTGTTTCATTTTCACTGATTATTGCTTTCAGTTGTATATGAGTGTCACATTATGGGCCTGTTTGGCACACTGAGTTAATTAACATTACAGAAAATGAGCTGAAGATCACAAGCACATTTTACATTGTTGGTGCTCTTTGAACCAAAAAGACTAACTGAAGAAATAAAAGAATACCCTGACTGCGTTCCATATTTGCTTTATTTATTCATCTTTTGACAATCTATGGATTGTCTTGGATGTGTTTAACTGAGAAGCAGAAAGGAACTCATATAACTATGTATGAAGGCTTACTACAGATGGTCACAAAAGGTTGGCAACTTTCACAAGGACATGCAACCTTACATTAAAAATGAATTCACAATTAAAACAACAATGATATATTGCTATACACATCAAAATGGCTGAAATCCAAATAAAATTAATACAAACAATACCAAGTTCTGGTGAAGATACAGATTGATGAGAACTCTCATTGACAGTGAGAATTCAAAATAGTATAGCCATTTTGGAAGACAGTTTTACACTTTCTTATAAAGCTAAACATAGTTTTGTCATATGATCAAACAGTCAGTCATCTAGGTGTTTACCTAACTGATTTGAAAGCTTATGTCTACACAAATAATACCATGTACGTATTTACAGGAGATTTATTAATAATAACCCCAAACTGGAAACAACAAAAATGTCCTTCAATAAGTGAATTAACTATGGAATTCTATACAATGGAATACTATTAAATGATAAAAAAGAATGAATTACCAATACCAAACTACACAAACATATGAGTAGATTCTGTATACAAATGACTATTTGAAAGAAGATAGTTTAAACAAACTACATGCTGTATGGTTTTATTTACATAACCACTGGACAGAGAAAAACCATGGGAACTATAAACAGATCAGTGATTGACAGGGTCAGGGAGAGGGTTGAATGGGTAAACGAAGCAAATTATGTTTTTTAGGGTGTTGAAACAACTTTGTATAATCATGGATGCAAGACATTACACATTTATCAAAACCAACTAGAACTTTCCAGCATGGAGTGAAGTTTAATGTATGCAAATTAAAAATATATATATAGTAGTAGGTCAGAGGATCCAAAGAGAAAAATCAGAATATGACAAAGAATCTGACTCCTCCTCCTCCTCTTCCTCCTCCTCCTCTTCCTCCTCCTCCTCCTCTTCCTCCTCCTCCTGATCTTCCTCTTCTTTCTTCTTCTTTTTTCATTCTTCTTCTTCTTTTTTCTTCCCCCTCCTCCTCCTCCTCCTCCTTCTTCTTTCTTCTTCTTCTTTCTTCTTTCTTCTTTCTTCTTCTTTCTTCTTTCTTCTTTCTTCTTTGTTCTTTCTTCTTCTTCTTCTTCTTCTTCTTCTTCTTCTTCTTCTTCTTCTTCTTCTTCTTCTTTCTTTTCTTCTTCTTCTTCTTTCTTCTTCTTCTTCTTCTTTGAGACAAAGTCTCACTCTGTCTCCCAGGCTGGAGCGCAGTGGTGCAATCTCAGCTCACTGCAACCTCTGCCTCCCAGGTTCAAGTGATTCTCCTGCCTTAGCCTCCGGAGTAGCTGGGATTACAGATGTGTGCCACCACACCCAGCTAATTTTTGTATTTTTAGTAGAGATGGGGTTTCATCATGTTGCCCAGGCTGGTCTCAGACTCCCAACTTCAGGTGATCTGCCTGCCTTAGCCCCCCAAAGTCCTGGGATTACAGACGTGAGCAACTGCGCCCAGCCTATATGACTAATATGAAGCAACTTCACTTGGGGAAGCAAGGGGAAAAGCAGACTTAAATAACTTTGAATGAGTCTGCAAAGCTAAAGGCAAAAAATACTGTACTTAAAAACTACTCTAGTTAATAACATTGTTTACCATGTTAGCAGTCCTAAAATTCATAAATAGGCATACTGGAACAACTAAGTCCATGGAACGCAGACAGTAGAGGCCAGATTTCTCACTGTTGGTATGGGAGATTACAGATAAGCAAGGGAAAATGTTTAGAATGATCCATGTGATAATGAATTAGAATTTGAGACTTTAGTATAAACTCCTGTCTAGCTTAATATAGATACACATAATTATATATATACAAACACACATGTGTGTGTGTGTGTACTTGCTTAGATATACTAGTTTCTATTTCATTTCTCTTAACAGCTGAGAAGGATTAGAAGCTTTGTGTCTGAGTAGCAACCAATAAAAAAAGTATCAAGATCTTGGTTTCTAATACCATTTTCTACTCAAAGGAACCAGGGCTGTTTAGACAAATTAATAATTCTAGGACTGGGCCAGGAAATATATAAATCATTCTACAGTATCCTGTAGTGCCAGAAAGCAAGCAAGTACTACAACAAACAAACAAAAACAAAACGCAAAGAATATAGGATTATGGTTTGTCAAAGAGACATAGGAGCCAACTGGGATAATTCTCAATAACCAAAGCTGGAACAATTTCAGCAAATAAATAAAAAATTAAACATTGGTTATAATCCAAATAATAAAATAAATATTCATAAGTCCATATTGATATTAATGAAAGGTTAAATAATGAATCAGGAAAATTGATAGATCTTTATATAGATTAATTTCAAATTATTTATGTAGATACTTCTTCCTCAAGGAAGTGTGAAATAGATGCCTCTTTTCTTAAATATTCACTGTGCATAGTGGCTTGTTTCCAAAGAGTACAGAATGGGAAATGGGGACCAAAAAAAGTGATTTTATGGTGGAGAAAGCTGGGAAAGATCTCCTCAGCCAGGTAATGATCATGATCAGTATTAGCAGAGATAAGTCATGTTGATGGTATTACCCTTGATATGATGAGAATGACAGCTCATCTCTGTGTTTTTTCTCCCCACAACCTATACGCCCAGCCTAATCATTAGAAAAATGTGATGAAACAATTTCTAAGCGACATTTATTTAAAAAAAAATTGACTCATACTCCTCAAACTTTAAAAGTCATCAAAACTTACGAAAATTGGGGAAATTTTGCACAGAAAGAGGAGATGCAGGAGACATGCAACTAAATGTAATACATTTTACTGGATAGGATCTCAGAAGAGGAAAAAGAGCATTACATAAATAATAAGGAAATCTGGGTCATATATGTATGTTAGTGATATGGCTTAGGACATTCCACTCCCAAAATATGACTGTTGGAGATCAGAACATGCCACTCTAAAATATACCTCCTTGGCGTGCTAGGTATTTTGAGTTCGTTATTTTGAAAAACTGCAGACAGAGGACTGGCTCTGAAAAGTTGCCCTTTGGTAAGAAAAATGTCTGCTTGTATAGGAAATATCTGTTTGTAAGAGTTTCCTCTCTCTCTGCACCAGGAAGAGAAGGACAACTAAATTACTAGAGACTCCTAATCAATAGAGCTAGCATTGACTTAAATCTGCATAGCAAATCTTACCTTTTTTAAGGTACTTTCTGGCCATCTTATCTAAACTGGGCCCTTTCTTGCACTCTTTTTTCCTTTCTATTAAGAAACAGTGATATTGAAACCTAAAGTTTTATTTTATTTTATTTGAGATCTACTCTAGACATTTACTTATTTCTCTGAGTTATCAGTCATGTACAGGGAATATACGTGTTAATAAATATTTTTACTTCTGTTGATTTGCCTTTTGTTAGAGAAAGTCTTAGTTAAGAACTATTAACTGCACAGAAAAAGAAAATTATCTTTTCCCCTTTACATTTGTTAAAAACGAAATATAAATATTGGTCTATTAATTGTGATACATGTTTCATACCACCATAAGATGTTAATAGGAAAAACTGATTATGAATATATGAGAATTAATTAGACTAAGCATACCATTCAGAATACTTGAGCAAAATATGGTGAGGGACCAAAATAAGGCTACAGTAAAGAGCATCAACAAGAGTGAAATATTTAAAAGTATAGTGGCATTAAAATGTATAGGAATTAGTAATTGATTAAATATTTATTGTTAGAGGAAATAGTTTCTTACCTTGCTTATAGGTGTGGATGATCTTGCCATTTACTTGGATTCTGAATAAAGTGTGAGGTACAGATTTAAAGCTGGGAAATACTGAGCTCAACAGTGTATGTGTTGAGCTTTAGATGTCTATAATACCCTTAGGTGAAAAATATCTAAATTTAGGGAAGATGACCAAGCTAAAAGCAAACCTGTGATTCATTCTTGCATGGATGACATTTTAAGTTATGGGAAAGGAAATAAGCACTCAAAAACTGTGGATATAATAATGAGTTATAAGGTATGGAAGAATGTCTTAGTAGCATGTATTTTTTTAAGGGGAAAGAAGTACAAGTTCAAAAGAATGGAGGGTGAATTATAAATTTTGGGAAATGGTGGGAAAGAGGGAAAGCAAAATATCTCCAGAAAGGGAGTGGTCAGCAGTGGAAATCCATTACGAAGTTTAAAAGTGATTAGTACTAAACTCTTTCCTTTTAATGACAATAATAGTTACTTTTAATGAAATAGTAGAAACACCAGTGTTATGACAGTGAGTTGTGAATTGGTTAGTAGAAAAGGAAAATTAGGCAATTACTGTAAAATCTGTTTTCTGAGAATGTAAGCCTAGCAAAAGGAAAAAGAATGGCAGATAACTTGGAAAAAATAAAAATTTGGGAAAGAGTGTGTGTCTTTACATTTGTGGATGTGTTTCAAGGCTGGAGAAACTGTTTATGGAAATTCAATTCACTGTATGCCTAATGTACATGAAGAATGCGTATTGCTTTAGTTAGCTTTTGCAGCATAGCAAATCACCCACAATTTATTCACTTAAAATAAAATAGCATGTATTTCTTATAATTCTGAGGGTTAGTTTGGCGGTTCCTCTTGTCTGGGCATCCTCAGTTTATCTCTGCAGTACCCAGGAGCCACTGGATGGTGTCATCTGGCCTTACTCATATTGCTGGTGATCGATGCCTTGTTAGCAAAAGCAATGGGAAAGACTTGGTCGTGTCTCTGATCATCCAGAAGGCTAGCTCAAGCTCTTTCAGGTAGTTGTGGTTGTAGGCTTTTTGGGCACAGGAAGAAACAGTAAAAACCCCAATTTGCAAACACTTTTCCATGCTTCTGTTATATTTTCTAATATTTCATTGGACAAAGCAAATCCCACGGGCCAAGATCAGATTCAAGAGGTGGAAAAGTAGATTCAATCTCTTCAAGAGAGTAGCTGCAACAGCACATTGTATAGAGAGTACATACAGCAATAAGAAAAATTCGAGCCCGTTTTTTACTCTAACGTATTTATATATTTCTGTAACTGTTTTACATGGAAATGGAAGTAATTCTGTTTATTTTATTTTTAAACATTTTTATTATTTATTTAGACAGGGTCTTGCTCTGTCACCCAAGCTAGAGTACAGTGGCACCATTATAACTCCCTGAAACCTTGAATCCCTGAGCTCAAGCGATCTTTTCACTTCACCCTCCCAAGTAGCTAGGACTACAGGCATGTGTTTACCACATCTGGATCATTTTTAAATTTTTAATTATTTTGTGGAGATAGAGCCTGACGATGTTGGCTGATTTTGAACTCCTGGCCTCAAGCGATTCTCTTGCCTAGGCCTCCTAAAATGCTGGGATTACAGGCATGAGCCGTCACACCTGGCCAAGGAATCTGTTTATGATGAAAGTAAAGTAGACTACATATTTCTCTGTATCCTCATTTTCAAATACAGTAATCTAAAGAACTGCAATCTAAACTTCATAGCTGAACTTGAAAGCTTTAAAACTCAGTAAATTAATTTATTATTCTTAATATGAAATTAATTACCTTCAAGAAAATCAAAGCTTTTATCAAAGAACATGTGAAATCATTTGAGGGAATCATAATTACTGTAGCCTATTTATTAATATATATGTGAAAAAAGCATCAGCATTTTAATCTCTATTGTGTCAAAATCTGTTATTGTTCTATTTGAAAATTCTTTTATTAGAACATGTACATCCCCCAAATATGTGCAGAGAGAGCAGTTGAAAGGGGACAATATGGTGCAGGATTTATCTACTCTCTGTTTGTAAGCGGCTTTCCTAATGGTTTTCGGATCTTTGTAAATTTCTTTTTATTCAGACTCTGTGTTTCAACAAACTCAACAACAAAAACTAAAGTTTTACATTCCTTTACTCTATTATGTAGAATTTCTCCAACAATGGGTTTCTTAACTATCATATTCTTTTTAGACTATGGCCAGTAATAATTCTAATTTCTTTATAAGTATTTAACTTTTCAATAAATATATTACAATAATATTTAGTACAAATAGTTTCCTTTTTGTGAAATATAAATTGTTCTTTATTCATGTGTTGGGGCTTTAGAACAATAACCCCAAACATGACGCTTTGTCCTGCTGAACAATTTCAACATGTCTTAAAGAAAACTGGAAGCCCCCTAGAAGCTGTCTCATAACCAAGGACATTCGAACTTCCCCTTGTTTCTCTCCTCCCACAGGCAGGGTGGGGCTTTCTCTAAAAGTGCGCTTACCTGACTGAGGAAATTTCTTCCAAAAGAAATGTAATTTTCTTAAAACCTCCTCTTCAGGGAATCTCATCCAGTGGTCAGGCAGTATTAACTAGCAGAGAAGAGAAAAAGACTAAAAGTTATCACAATGCCCAGATAGGCTTTTCATCTATTCTTCTGAGAGTACATTTGAGCGATTACTTGAGAGACATTATATATTTAATAAGACAACCTTTGTTTGCAGTGAAGTTTCACCCTTCACCTTCCCACAGTTTGTTACCATCTGCCCCAGAGTTCAGAGGAAACTTGTCCCTTGCTATATTCTGTTCTCCATTGCCACTTGGTGTTCAAAGAGAATCATTTACAAACCATTGTCTGCTCTTTGGGCCCGTTCAATTCTCCTAAAAAATTATTTACTATTATTTCTCAAAATTGCCTACATTCTCCTATATCTGTCTTCCCAATGAAGAAGAATGTATACGACTGTGAACCTGAGTGGGTTGTTGGGTAATCATTCTCCATGATTTTTCCCCATGCATGTTAGTAAATTTGTATGCCTTTTTCTTCTGCTAATCTTTCAATTGTCAGTACATTTAAGCCAATATTTAGAGGGCAGAAGGTAAGTTTTTACATCATACCTATAGGTGGAACACAAAACTATGTACAGCATCTGCTTAGGTCATACACAGTGGTATAAACAGTTAATAGTAATAAATAGTGATATCATTGCTTTCAATAAGAGTAACTTTATGAAGGCAAATAACTATCTGAAATGGTTTTGGCTTGTTAGCATGCTGAAAAAGAGTTTGGATGTTTGTCATCTGCAAATCTCATGTTGAAATGTAATCCCCAGTTTTGGAGGTGAGGTCTAGTGGGAGGTATTTGGATCATGGGAGCAGATCCTTCTTGAACGGCTTGGTGCCCTCCTCTTGGTAATGGATGCATTTTCACTCTGAGTAAAATGAGATCTGGTTGTTTCTTTTGCTTTCTGCCATTGTTACAAGACTCCTGAAGCTCTCACCAGAAGCCAAGAGGGTGTTGGTGCCTGCTTTTTCTACAGCCAGCAGAACTGTGAGCCAATTAAACCTCTTTTCTTTATGATTATCTAGCTTCAGATATTTCTTTATAGGCATGTAAGAATGAATTACCACACATGCACAAGGGTTAGCAGGATCACTTTCATCTCTTTTCCCAACGTGTTTTGTCTTTCTATAAATTTTACTTAATGTCACATTCTTTTTTATTACTTTTATCCTTTTTCTGGTTCTATGTTATTTAAACTAGAAAATATAGGTAAGAAATTAGATGGAAAGACATGGAAAAATATAGCAGTGGCCAGCTCATTAAGGAGGATTTGCATAAAAGGGTTATGTATATGAAGTCATTAACATAAGTCTGACTATTTCCTGACTGGTGTAACAGAGATTTTAATAGAACAACCTAATAGGACACTGAGATCATGTGAAATAATGCATGAAAGATACGTCATATGCAAATATTATTAGTATTATTATTAGAATAGGTTGGAAAGCAGTGATTATTAATTCATTAACATTCTATTATTTGGTTAAAAGTTTTTGAAAAAGCGCTCCTCAGTACCAGCATATATTTGTCAACATCCTAAATTTACTTATATATTTCTAGCAAAAGTTGTAGATGAAATAAGAATAATATTTAATTAGGTTTATTAAAACTAGGGATATTTATATCTTTTCCCTGACCAAATTTATAAATCTTAGAATCAAAAATAATTTGAGGTTTATGTAGTCAATGTCTTTGAACTTGGGTAAGTAAAATAGGTTTTCTTTTCCATAGGGATGAGGTTCAGAAAGGTTCTGTCTGTAGATGGTCCCTAGTACAAGCGTAATGGGAGGACTGTCTCCTATAGCAGTGCTGTTCAGCATACCAGACAAATGAAGGTGAGACAAGAGAGGAAATCTAATTCCTGGAGATACAGTGACCTTTTTCCAAGA
Organism: Sapajus apella; assembly: GCF_009761245.1. NCBI lineage: Eukaryota > Metazoa > Chordata > Mammalia > Primates > Cebidae > Sapajus > Sapajus apella. The sequence continues at coordinate 2,676,754 of NW_022436974.1, read as the reverse complement.
CCTACATTAGTACATATACTTTCTTTCTTCTGAATCACTTTCACATGCTTCTCATGTCAGCTGTATTGCTTTAAAAACAACAACAAAAGGCATTTTTTTTTCTCTACTTTGACCCCATTCTCCTCCATTGAGTTAAATCTATTTTATTGGAAAGGTGACAGTTTGTTCCTTCTGCCGAGACGATGATATACTGTTGAACAGAGAGTGTCTGTCATTGATAAGCTTATACAAATACCATCCTTCTTGGTGGCAGTGTGGTAAATTGCACAGAACTTTGTTACTACCAGTTAGTGCTGCCTAAGAACTTATAAAGGAAAATGAAAACAGAAGTGTTACAGAAAACAGGTGCCTGCTAATATAAATTCTGACTTGCCTACTATAGTTGAGAAAGAGAAATGGATTATGGTTCCTCCATGATCAAATTAAAATTATGTATTTGCACATTGTATCTGTCCCTGGGGAAGTTGTGATGAAAATGGAGACTACCTCTGTGTGGAAACCCAAGTTGACTCTTATCAGCCGTGTACTGACAGTATTAGATGGGTAATTAATCAGAAGACAATTTAATTTCTCTTTGGCAGTGGGGGGTGGGGACTGGACTACCTGAATTTAGTAAGCATTGTTATTTTTATTTTAAAAGAAAAGAAAATGTTAAAAGATATCTATAATTGTCAGAAATTCCTGGGGTGATATAAAATTAAACTATCAACTAAAGAGTCATGTTCAGCATCCTACAGAAATAAGAGCAAATTGGTGTTTCACTGTATTGGATTTTAAAGAAAAAATTAACTAATTTATTAGGTTGGCTAAATGTTATTTTTACATTAGAAAATATTTATTAAAAACATTTTTCCACTTGAGTATTGGCTAAGGAGTAAGCAATGTACATCAAAGGTGTTTTGGAATCTAGAAGATGACATGGACATTATCTCCACTTTACACAGGACTAACCCTTTCTGGCATCATGATTTTCAACAAGGATACATCCTTCCCGATAGAGGATTAATAATAGATTGATTTTCTTTATTACTTTAAAGTAACGCTCAAATAATTCATATTGTATCAAGTGTCTGCAATAACTTGTGAATAAATATTTATATCATCATTTTTTTAAGCAGAGATAAACTTGTATCACAATAATACCACTGTAAAATATGCTTGTTTATGGTAAGGACTGTTTTATTGCTTAGCATAAGCATCTGGGGAACTGCCTCTATGCAGTCACTTGAATAATTTGTGAGCAAAAAAACAGCTTATTTTCTGTACCTCACCTGCTCAAATACAGGTCTCTTCTGAATATAAAGTGGAAAGACAATTACACTCATTGAACACTCAGGCAAGTAGACATAGTGGAATGCAGAATGCAAAGAAAGATTCTGGCTCTCCCTAATATTAAATAGATTTTATAGTTTTATCAGGACCCAAATACGGATGATATATCATATATAAAATGTACGATGTAGAACTAATTATGAGAATGAAAGAGTTAAATGCTATATGTTTTCTGTTTATTTTAGCTTTTTGAGAAAAATCCTATTTTGCTAGCCATTAATAAAGTTAACCACTGATTTCTTGAAGCTCTGTCAACTTTTAGATCTGATGATATTTAACATAGATATCAACCAGAAGATTTTTCTTTTCTAGCATTTGGAAAAGAACGTTTTCCATTCTAATTTTCATTATAGCTTTCACACTCAAATTTGTCAAAGCACTTAATTATTGATGAAGTGTTCAGGTTGGTGACTAGACTTTAGTGTGGCCTCAACCTCGCTGCTGCTCTAGGGCGTCCTGGATCATCTGAATGGTCCAGATCAGGGATGAAGATAGTTTTACGTGAAAACGTTTTGTTTTTCAGCATTTGCATATTTTGCAATTATGATTTTTACATTTTATTTAAAAGTACAGGATCATCTCTCTATAAGAATAGATAAAGTATCTATCTGTTCTATTTGCCGTTTCGTATACAGGACCTAGTGTAATGCTTGCTATGCATGTTTGCTATGGGATAACTATTTTATAAATGAATGAAAAGAAATATTTATTTGCTTGGGTCTAGAGGGGCACAACTATGCTCCTTGTTATCATAATTTCTGGTGAAGAAACATCCAAATAGGATGAACAATTTTACATTATCTAAATCTGATCATTCTAATTTTTTTTAATATAAAAAGAAGCTGAGATTTCTTTGGCCATTTGGAAGTCCTCCTGGATTAAAGCTGTAGCAATTGTCTTAGGTTGGTTGAGGGGATTATAAAAACAACCAATAAAAAATTATTGAAATAAAAAGAAAGAAAGTAAAAAAACTAAGAAGGAAAGATTTTTGAATAGTCAGTGTCTTCATCGGGCTGCTCAGTCTCTTAACACCCATTTTCACTCAGCACTGAGGCCTGCAAGAATTTGCTTCAAAAGGTTTTAAAGGCTACAGAAAAAAGAAGAAAAAAAAAAAAAAAACAAGAACAAAAAAATGCTTGGGTCATATGCCTCTTTACTTGCTTCTCTATGGTAATTCAGGGTCGTATTGACTCACAGTGCCTTTGCTGGCCTAGAGCTATTTTTATTTAATGCCTAAATTCAGAAAGAACGGTCTTAACCTGGCCCCAGGATCCTTATTTGTTCCAGAATAGCCCTGAAGGAATTGACTGTTTTTAAAATAGGATTCTATAAAACCCAACATGCAGCATTTGTTTCATTTATGGTTCAGTCATTCTTCCAAAAAATATCGTAGCTATAGATAAAAAGTTTCAAGTAGTCATAGCCTGTATAATTTGTCAAACATATTGTTTATTGGGGATAAAGATTACAGAGATCAAAGGCATGTAAAAATATTATTTCAAGTACCAGTCACATAATAAATTTCAAGGATGTTTTAGTGTAATTCAATTGTCTGTTAATTTACCAAATATTTATTATGTGCCTACTAGGTATTTTTCTAGGTGCTAAGGTGATAGGAATGAGCAAGACAGGCAAAATCCCTGCCTTTATGGAACTCACATTCTTGTAGAAAAGACAGACAATTTAGCAAGAAAATAGACAACAATATCTGATAGGAGTAATTCCCATAAATAAATTAAATAGAATAAAGTGATAGTAATATTGAGGGTGATGGGTTAGTAAGGTATTATTAAACATAGGATGATCAAGGAAGTTCACTCCAAAGAGGTCTGTAAGGAAAAGCACAATGAACATGGAAAAACAAGCCACATAAATATCTGGAAAAAGTATTTCAGGCAGTCAGGGGAAGACAAATGTCAAAGCCCTCAAAAGGAAACAGACAATGTATCTGAAGAAGAGCTAATACAGATGAAAGAAGAATCAATATGGACAAAGAATATGTGACAAAAAGAGCTATAGGTGGTGAAATAATGAGATAGACAATGGCCAGAGCAGAGGAAAGGTGTAAGTTAATAACATGTAAAGGCAGCATCCTTGCTGCTTTATGGAAAGCAGACCTTTCAGCTTGGGTAAGAAAGAAAGCATGGAGAATGGGTAGGATGCTATCGTAGTAGTTGCGAGAGAAGAGGTAACATGAGGTATTTAGATTTTCAATGGCCATTTGTTGACGTCATTATGAGACAGCACCGGTATGCATGTACCAAAAAAAGAAGCTCACATGATCTTCAGCTGTATTAATAATGTCTAGAATAAGGGAGAGGTTAGATCTGTTTTGCTCTCACGCTAACAATGACTGATTTTATGTTCAGTTCCAGACTCAATCTCATAATGGAAACAGACAATTATAAATTTATTCAGGGGAGGAAAACCAAAGTTAGGAAACCTTGAAACTTTAAACTGTGTTTTAATAGAAATGAGAAATGAAATGAAAAGACTAGAATGAAAACTGAATTAAAGATTCAGCTATTATTTAGGGGAATTTTTGACCAAAAATCAGGGAACACATCTTTCTCTTTGCAAGGTCTTCACTGAATTAATCGATTGTTGCTTTTTGTAAGTCAGTAAGTAAAAGATGCAGAAAAGTAAGATATAAATATCTTAGGAGGGCAGGCAAAAAAGGTTTATCATAATGAAGTATGGGTACATATTCTGGTCATACTTCCATAGAGTCATTTGTCCTGTCTCTTCTTTCATATTCAAATTAATCATAGTGAATATCAATTATAGATTTTCTTCTTTACTTGGGACATCCAGAGTTAGCCTTTGTATATTCTCTAATGGCAAGCAACTGTAATTGTAAATGACATAAAAAAGCTATAAAGACTTTGAGGAAAGTAACGTTTTTTCTTAGTATAATATATATAAATACCATTTCAGTATCCCGCTCTAATCTTAATGAGATACAAAAGCCTTTCAGTTCATGCAGCAATAATCATCACATGGCCCATAGCCAGGAATCTCATCTCAAAAAGAAAGAATTTCCAAAAGTTAATACTACACTATCATACAACCACTATCATTAAATAGCTAAAAGTTTGTTACATATAAGCAATTTAGACTTATTCTCAAAGATCTAAAGTCAGAATCTCCAATCCTTTGGCTTCCATGGACCACACGGGAATAAGAATTATCTTGGATCACACATAAAATATACTAACAGTAACAATAGCTGGTAAGCTAATAAATAATGAAAAAAACACACACAAAAAAACCCCTGAAAATCTTATTATGTTTTAAGAAATTTTACTCACTTGTGTTAGTCTGCATTTAAAGCCATCGTAAGCCACATACAGCCCGCAGGCTGTGAGTCAGACAAGCTTGATCTGAAGGAACAAACCTGTAGAAGCTACAGAAGAGCAAAGGGTAGAATTAATTTGTCCAAATTGGTCATTCTAAGCATCTAGAGTTGCTCAGTGGTAGAACTGGCACTATCAAAAGAGTTTTTCAAGAAAGTTCATGTCAAGCATGAACTTCCTTAACAGAGAAATGATCATTATTTACTAAATGATCATTATGTAAAGATACTTTTAGCACCAAAGGGTTTGTTCAAACTAATGATATTAATTCCCCCGCTACACTTTGTCCTTAGATCTATTATACTGTAAGTCAGACTTTCAGGAATAGTTGAAAGTTTTATTTCATTTCTGTTAAATTTTTAACAATAGAGGATATTTTTTAAAGAGAAGATTACCAAAGGAGAAAATAGTGAATGATTAATGGATAGAAGAACTGAGAATGGAAGAGTATATTGGAGGTCAGAAATATGGAAATAGCTAATGAATTTAACACTTTTTGGATTAGAGGAAAAACAGAGCAGGAGTTAAAATATATTTCTGTTTGCTGTTTTGAGCCAGTTTGTGGGAAAATAGTGGAGCCAGCAGTAGAAACAAAGGAAGACTAAAAAGGGGAAATATTTTTAAATTTAAAATAGCAAAATATGATGGAATACTGAATTTAAGAAATAAACAGTTGTTATTGTCAAATAGACTACAATTAGCTTAGTAGAAAAATTAATATACTATAATCAGTTTTTAAATGAAATATGTTGGCAAGAATCTACTCTCTTTTGGATTCTATCCAAGGAGTATTTTTTTTAAATAATAAAATGGACCTGATTACGTAATAGTCTTTTTATGAACTCAGATGATTCCACTCTGCAAGGCTATTCTATGGGGTAAAAACCTTGTTTTTAATAGTTCCTAATATGCTTCCAGGAATGATTTTTTAAACTTTAGTTTTATTTTACATTCTCGGATACATGTGCAAGGTGTGCAGGTTTGTTGCATAGGTAAACATGTGCCATGGTAGTTTGCTGGACCTATCAACCCATCACCTAGGTATTAAGTCCCACATGCATTAGCTATTTATTCTGATGCTGTCCCTCAACATGCCTTCCCTGACAGTCCCTAGTGTGTGTTGTTCTCCTCTTTGTGACCCTGTGTTCTCATTTTTAGCCCCCATTTATAAGTGAGAATTTAGGGTGTTTGTTTTTTTGTTCCTGTGTTTGATGAAGACAATGGCTTCCAGTTCTGTCCATGTCCCTAAAAAGGACATGATCTCGTTCCTTTTTATGGCTGAATAGTATTCTGTGGTGTATATGTACCACATTTTCTTCATTCAGTCTACCATTGATGGGCATTTGGGTTGATTCCATGTCTTTGCTATTATGCATAGTGCTGCAATAAACATATGCATGCATGTGTATTTATAATAGAATATACTGTGTATATACACAGTAATGGAATTTGGTATATGGTATTTCTGGGTCAAATGGTATTTCTGGTTCTAGATCCTTCAGGAATTTCCATACTGTCTTCCACAATGATTGAACTAATTTACATTCCCACTAACAGTGTATAAAGAATTCCTGTTTCTCCACAACCTCACCAACATCTGTTGTTTCTTGACTTTTTAATAATCACCATTCTTACTGGCATTAGATGGTATCTCATTTTGGTTTTGATTTGTGTTTCTCTAACGGTCAGTGATGTTGAGCTTTTTTTCATATATTCATTGGCTGCATAAATGTACTTTTTTGGAGAAGTGTCTGTTTATGTTCTTTGCCCTCTTTTTGATGGGATTTTTTATTTATTTTTTCTTGTAAATGCGTTTAAGTTCCTTGTAGATTCTGGATATTAGACTTTGTCAGATGGATAGATTACAAAAGTTTTCTCTCACTCTGTATGTTGTCTGTTCACTCTGTTGATAGTTTCTTTTGCTGTGCAAAAGCCCTATGGTCAGAAATTACTTCTTTTAAAATGAAAAATCGCACATTTTTAGGAAATAGACTGGAAATAGGAGGGCTATATACTAGTTTCGACTGCCATGAATTGTGTGACTCTGGAGACGTCATTATTTCTTACTCTGTAACACAAAGGCTACATTATTTGAATCTTCATATTCTAATGTTGTTTCCTAAAACTCTCAAATCTTTTATTATAAAGTCCCAAACTTGGTAACAACAGCCATTAAGTATTTCAATATTTGAACAAATTGTGTTAGACACATCTATACAATATTTACTAAAATATGTAAAATATAGTCCCACTTATATAATGAGAAAATTTGATACTTAACAAAAGTTAAGACAAGTAAAAAAGAAGTCACCCAGCGAAATGATGCTGTTGGCAGTGGTCTGAGTTTTCTCTTCCCCTCACTCAGATAAAAGAAAAAGTGATGATTTCTTTTACTCGAGAGTAGGTTCCAGGGGAACTGCTTGCAGTCAGTGGAATGTCTGCAGAAAGGAAATACATGCCTTTCACTCTACAGCTAAATGCTTACTAATTGTCAGAAACTCAGATTTGATAAGAGCATGCTAAAACAATCTTGCGAAAGGCTGATATGTTTCCTGTAGAATTTTAGTGTCGCTAACATGGCAGTGTAAGTGCATAGAAACTAGATTCTGTTTTCCAAAGTAAGTTGATAAAAGCTAGTCTTGAAGCAAAATGAAATTAAAAGGTAGTAGAGTACATACGGAATCCCAGCATTTGGAAGGGCAAAGGTTCATGAACTTTCTCTGGGACAGAAGTTGATGCTTCATAAGTAGCCAGGCATGACCCTTATTGATGGATTCTCACCAATACCGGCAGACAGAAGGAGGTGACTCCAGAAGAAAGAAGGTAGTCTCTTGGGGGTGACCTGAGAGGAGAGCATCAGCATAAGACATCAGTTAGAGAATAGACTTCTGTGTCTGAGAACTAAACAGCATAGCAGATTAGAAGGAATTTTCAAAAAACCAACATGTACAACCCACTAGAGAATCAGTACTTGGACAACTACCCTACAGAGGCCCGCGTGATCACATCACAACTCCACCATTCAGCTAAAGCTTGTGGTCTGTATACTTCCAACAACGTCAGAAGGATTATCAGAAGAAGAGAAGGGAGACAAAGGAACATCAAAACCAAAATAAAACAAAATAACCCCTTTTTCCCTACCACAGATCCCCAAGCAATAGGGCAAGCCTGATCCATGAGGAGGAGAGGAGGAATGAGAGATTGAATTTTTTGTCTAGGCAGGGCCGGATATGTTAGTATTCTAAAAATGAGTCTTAACTGCTAAAACATACTTAGTTTTAATACCTTAAAGTATATGGAATGCTGGAGACCCAACATGAACATCATCTATGGCAGAGAAAGGGAAATCTGGCAGGAAGTGTTTAAAGCAGTAATTGGAGAAATAGGAAGTGTTTTAGTCCCTATTATAAATGCATTACATATACTTGGATATTTTCTCCTTATTGACATATAAACCTTTTGGTAGCCTTTCATTGATATTGTTCTTTCAGTACAAATGTAACAAATACTACTCTGAGTAAGGCAATATCCGGGTCACTGTTAATAAACCAGCAAAAACAGTGACCCTTTGCTGTCTTAGTTCATAGAGATAACAGACTGTCTTAATCTATTTGGGCTGCTATAAAAAAATATCATAAAATGGGTGGCTTATAAACAACAGAAGTTTATTTCTTATAGTTCTGGAAAGTGGGAAGTCCAAAATCAAGTTGTCTGACGATTTGGTATCTGGGGAGGTTGTGTCTTGCTCAAAGATGGTGCCTTCTCACTGTGCCCTCATCACATGTTGGAAAGAGCAGGGTAGCTCTCTGGGACCTCTTTTATAAGGACACTAATCCCATTCACAAGGGTTTCACCCTCATGACCTAATCAACTCCCCAAAGGTCTCACCTCTTAATACCACCACCATGGGGAATTAATATTTTAACATATATGCATTTTGGAGGGACACAAACATTCAGACCACAGGAAAAACCTTTGTACTAAATAATAACATTTGAACCACAGTGCAGGGAAAAAATGCTGAGGGATTTCTATGGTATAATGAATTTCTTTTATTAATGAAAGTTTCAGTAGAGGTCTTTCTTGGACCTTCCGTGGCACAACTGTTAAGTAATTCACACCAAAAGACTTCAGGAGAAGACAGGGCTTATGAGGATGATTGAAGTATTGAGAGTATTTGAATAGACAGAAAAGAAGAGTGTATTAGTTCATTAAAGCAGGGAGAAATGCACCAGCATTTTGCACATAGAGCTCTAGCTCTGCCTGCTTGTATCCTTTGACGTATTACAGAGATTCTTGCCCAGCTCCCTTCCCTTTGCCACAAGCACTCATATTCTACAACCATATGCTCTAATACCTGTCAAGAGAGTAAAGCAGCCCAATAACATTGTTGGATTATGATGAAAATGGTTCTAACACCATGGCCACTCTGAAGCATCTCCAAGGTCCTTCTGTCTGTGGCCCACAGCATAAGAAGCCCTGCTTCTTTTAATAGTATATCACTAGTGATTCTATAAAGGATTAAACATAATGTTTAGATAAAGCATTGAATCTGGAACAAATAGATGATTTTACTAGATTAATGTACAGAGTTATGACATTTATGTTTCTATGAGGCATTTTGCTGTAACTTATGCCAATACAGTAGTTGCTATAGAATGTTATGATGTTCATTTAATTAAAAATAATGTGTGACAGATGATTATTTTTCTATTGAGAGAGATCATTAAAAATTTATTTCTAGAGTAATAAATATAATAAAACAAAAATTCAATGTTTGAAAGAGTTTGTGGGACTATCGCATGATAATTACCATAGACATATATATTGAAAACAAAGTTTGAACAGTTCTTCAGTTATTGCTTCTAAAATGTTTAAAGATGATTCTGCATTTGTGTGGATTTTTATAGTGAGAAATTCTCAAAGATTTTCATTATGTTTATTTATTACTGACTATAAGTAACTGTCATCATTATAAAGTTAATCTCATGAAATAGATAATTATTTATTGGTATCAAAGGGATTAAGGAAGATGTAATTTCTGTACCAAGTGTTCTTTATCCTGGAATCCTCAAACTAAATTTTCAATTTGCAAGTATTAACCTTAAAATTGAATATTTAAACTGTTCAGCCTTGTTCCCTTTCTGGGGAGAAAGTACATAATATGTTACCAGATCATCTCAGTAAGAGTCTTAAAATTAACTGTGTATTCTCTTACTTGAAAAATAATTGTACAGCTTTTCTCCTAGCTCATCATACTCATTCACAGCGGCCCTGATTACTGTTATATCCCTAGTACAGGGCTTCTTACACTGTGGGCCACAGACAGAAGGACCTTGGAGATGCTTCAGAGTGGCCATGGTGTTAGAACTATTTTCATCATAATCCAACAATGTTATTGGGCTGCTTTACTCTCTTGACAGTTTCACTAATGGAGCAAAAGCAATGGTGAGAAAAATCGGCAGCCATGGCTTGCACATGGCACTAGCAACTGGATTAAATAAGATATTAAATATTTATCTTAATAATGTCTCTCATAAAATGACAAAAATATTAATTTTATTAAATAAAATCCTTAAATACACACGTGCTAGTAATTTGTGTAACAAAACGGGAAGTACCCACAAACACTTCTGCTTCACGCATGCGAAAGTACAGGGGCTGCCTCAGGGAAAAGCGTTATGTTGTGTTCCAGATTGTGTGGTCATTTGAACTGTGAAACAAACTAGCAGCAGCTGCTTTTTCACAAAACACCATTTTTACTTGAGAGAAAGACTAACAGACAAACTGTGATTCAGGCTTGCATACTTGGTGGATATTTTCTTAATAGTGAACTGAGTAGACTTGTTACTACAAGGGAAACAACCAACAGTATCTGTTGTCAGTGGCAATATTCAAGCTTTTGTGTAAAAGCTAAAATTTTGGAAAACGTGTATCCACTTCATGAGCTAGACCATTTCCCAGTACTTAAAGACTTACCTGATTATTAAGGATGTGTGCAATTCAGTGGACTCATATTTTCCAAATGACCAAACACACAGTATTACAAAATCACATGTAGGTAAAGATGCAATTTAAATGCAAGATCGATGACAGGATTTGAACTGTACAGGATGCAAAAAAAATTCAATGTTTGAAAGAGTTTGTGGGACTATCACATGATAATTACCATAGACATATATATTGAAAACAAAGTTTGAACAGTACTTCAGTTATTGCTTCTAAAATGTTTAAAGTGGTTTCAGATTACTCATTACAACTAGCCTTTAAGAGACTTGAGTTTTGGTATAGTATCAAAGAAGAATATTCATAATTATCTGAAAAGGTTATTAAAATTCTTTTTTGACTGCATGTCTGTGAGAACTGGGTTTTCTTTAGCTACTTCATAAAGAACAACACTACAACTGGTTGAATGTAAAAAGGTAGAAGAATCCAGCTGTTTTCTATTAAGCCAAATTCTGTTTTACAAAAGTGTATAACAATGCCACTCTTCTTACAGGCTTTACATTTTGTCTTGAAAAATATGGGTATTTTTCAAATATATATACACACACATATATATATATATATATGTGAGTGTATATATATGTATAAATATATATATATATATAGATTAACTTATAGTGGGATTATTATAGTTGTTTTAAAATTATTTAATATATAATTCTTTTTATTTTCTTATTATTTAATATATAATTCTTTTTATTTTTTCGGTATTGATTTCTAAAACAGTAAAAATATAGATAGACATACCTCACCTAAACAAAAGTTCTTCCAATACTTCAATTATTTTCAAACTGTAAATGGGCCCTCCTAATAGCAAAACGTTTGAGAACAACTACTTTTGCCCAAAGTTAAATGCATTGTAGACACTTGAATATACTTACTGATTGAAGATTTGAGGAGTAAAGGCTGGAGAGGTAGTCATGTTTGAGACCATGGAGATAATGTCTGAAACATTTTGTAATTCATAAAGAACTTGGATGAATACAAACCACTGATATATCCAAGGGAATTACTGAATTTAAAATGTTCATGGTGAAGCAGGTAAATGGCAATGACAAAGTCAGGATTTTTTGTAAAATAAAATGTTCCTTATTTCCTTCCTTCCAATTTTTCTTCCTGTGAATTCAGCCAGCTACAATGTTAGCTTATTTATTCTATTATAATATCTTGTATCATTTATTCTTTTCTGGATATAGTATCTCATATCGTGTATTTATTTCATTCATTTGATTAAATCCAGTTCCAAATTGCCTCATGTCTAACTGCTAATTTCTTTCTGCTTTCTGTGCAATTAGTTTTTTTTTCTCTTGCAATCCATCCTGAAATCTGCTGACTGATTAAACCACTTCAATCCAGTCTTAGCTCCATTGCCATCACCCCATGAACTCAATCAGATATAAAGAAAACATTAGTGCTAACCATTGGTGAGATGATAAATCTCAAACATCTCAGCATAATAACTGACATAACTCAGCATGATGGCTAAAGGACCCTCTCTGAGCGTATTTTACCCTTTCTCTAAATAAAAACTTCTCTAATTAAAGTTGTTTATTCATTTTGTTTTTAATGTGCCACATCTGTTTTAATCATGGTACCTTTCTTCACAGCATGTTCTCTAGCCTGAAATGCCCACAGTCTTTGCCTTATCATCTTATACAGATAAAGTGAGATAATCTTTATAAATAAATTAGTATAATACCTGGAACATAATAAGCAGTAAATTGATGTCAGTCATTTTTCTTATGAATATTATTACTATACTGTAAACTTTTGGAGGAAGAGACTATACCCTTTATCATAGTTGATTCTCCATTGCATAGTAAATGCCTCTCTATGTAATACATTTCACAAAATGTATATGGCTCATAGTAATGATTATCTATATTTTGATAAAGTTTTAAGGAAGTGCCACTCATCTAAGAAATCTGTTCAATAAGTTATATTTTAACATAGTAACCAAAATGAAGTAAAATAAAAAACTAAAACTCAGGGCACTGTAAAGGGCTAGACATGTAAGCTTACCCAGAAATGTTATGCACCAAGGCAGAGAATCATAAACAATAGTCTAGTAATTGGCAAGAATATCATTAATCAACTTTTTTCCAGGCAAGTAAAGTTAAATCAGAATTCAGTTAACAATCTGTAATGTTTGTGGCAATGAGGATTAGTTAACAATTTATGAAGTTTATGCCATACGTTGAGAACCAGGTAATATTGCAATGAGGTTATATTGGCTATTAGGAAGCAGTAACTCAAAAATGAACAGGCTTTGCAGTACAAGTAATTCGCTGGATATTGTGTCTCTGACACTAGAGAGTGAAGCAGCTACAGAAGGAGCCTACTCTATACTGCACAAGGTCTCCTCATAGAATAGATCATGGAAACAAGCTCCATTTGCTAACATTATAAAGAGAATGAACTTTCCTTGGGAGAAAGTATACACGTGGAGGATCTAAGCAAAGCAGTGCACATGTTAAACTGGCTTAAAGACACAGTGTGTCCCATAAAGGAACAAGAAATTTAATAGCAGGCATCTGCTATTGGAGCTAGTTCCCTGAAAAGAAAAGCAACCAAATTCATTTACAAGATACCTGGGAGAAAAATGTACAGTTTGTTGCTGTTTGATATGAGTGAAAATCCATTTTCTCCTGTTAATCTAACTAGGGAATCATCTGTGTGGCTACATTAGATAGTACATTTCCTGTCTCAAACACCACTCAGATAATTTGAAATATATGTGTGGGTGTGAGGGTATGTTGTGAAGTTGGGGGTCATTTGCAAGTAGTATAAAGATTTCCTAAAGGAAAATTGCTGAAAAATATTTTAAAAATAGAGATTGGCCAGGCGCGGTGGCTCACGCCTGTAATCCCAGCACTTTGGGAGGCCGAGGCGGGTGGATCACGAGGTCAAGAGATCGAGACCATCCTGGTCAACATGGTGAAACCCCGTCTCTATTAAAAATACAAAAAATTAGCTGGGCATGGTGGTGCGTGCCTGTAATCCCAGCTACCCAGGAGGCTGAGGCAGGAGAATTGCCTGAACCCAGGAAGCGGAGGTTGCGGTGAGCCGAGATCGCGCCATTGCACTCCAGCCTGGGTAACATGAGTGAAACTCCGTCTCAAAAAAAATAAATAAATAAAAATAAAAATAAAAATAGAGATCAACTTAAAAACTAGTAGCACCGTTCTCTCTTAAACAAAATAAATGCCATTTGCTAGCAAAACACTTTGAAGGATTATTTTGGTTTTCAAAAGATTACTTCAAAAGTTTGGTCAAAATGGGTTCGTGCTGAGTGACATTAGAAGCAGATTGAGGCCGGGCGCGGTGGCTCAAGCCTGTAATCCCAGCACTTTGGGAGGCCGAGGCGGGTGGATCACGAGGTCAAGAGATCGAGACCGTCCTGGTCAACACGGTGAAACCCCGTCTCTACTAAAACTACAAAAAATTAGCTGGGCATGGTGGCGCGTGCCTGTAATCCCAGCTACTCAGGAGGCTGAGGCAGGAGAATTGCCTGAACCCAGGAGGCGGAGGTTGCGGTGAGCCGAGATCGCGCCATTGCACTCCAGCCTGGGTAACAGCGAAACTCCGTCTCAAAAAAAAAAAAAAAAAAAAAAAAAAAATAGAAGCAGAATGATTCTACTTAATAAAATGGAGACATTTTAATTTTCTTGGAGATGGTCCAGAAAAGGAAGAAGCAAAGAGGAACGACAGAGCAAGAGAACAAGAACCTGAGGAAAATATTTGGCCGGTGAGAAAGTCCCAAGACTACTATACCTTCCCCATGGTTAGCCCAAAATCTATAGTTTAAGGCCACCATATACAATCACTTTATGCAAATGACATTTTGTAGAAGTCAAGACAAAGGTACTATATTCCATGTTTGTGTCATTTTCAGATTAAGAAGAGGAAAACAAAATGTTCATGGGTAAAATTAGGAATTCTGGGAAAGTGGGATTTCGGGACAAGGTATAGTAATGAAACATCAAACTCCTAGTGAGCTCCTGTGGGGCATGTGGTAGAGGTACGAGAATTTGAACATTCAACTCTCTGGGGGTGGGTCCTCAAGCCGTTTTATTTAATATGCTAAAGTAAAAGGAAAATTCCTAAAACCAGAGGAATTATAGATACCTAGCCATTGACATCTGGGCTAACATCTGACTTGTATTTACCTTCAGAAATCAAGGAAATCCAGGATGGTAGAAACCACACCAGCATGACACAGTGAAACAGGGGTCACCACAGATCAACTTGGTTGCAATATTCCTGCCTGCCTTGGGAGCTAAGTAACTGGAACAAGTTTCTATAATGTGATTAGACTTTCTTAGAATGAGTAATTGTCACAGTTGCTGTTGTGGAAAAGAAATTAATTATATGAGGTAATTAGTTTTCTCTCAGGTATACATAAGCTTGATTTTTTTTTTGTTTGTAGAAATAAAAATAACAAAAGCAATAATGTTTGTATCTTGATAGACAGTGTGCTGTTTGGGACCAGGATTGTAGATAGAAATGGCGTTGAGGAAATGTGAAACATGAACATGTTTGCCAAACTAAAGCAATACAGCAAAATGGTAACACAAACACTGTCAAAACATAAGGGGATGACTTTGAAGGGTCAGCTTCATAATTAATATCCCCTTTAGTAGAGGGAAATGCTTTATAAATACTGTCTGCCTGAATAACAAGATGGGAGTAAGCCAGACAAATGTAGTCATGATTGTACAATTTCAGAGGAAATCACCATCAATAACATGCAAAACGCAATAATTTGGAAGTGTGTTAAATGTGCATATTTAAGTTCTTTGATAAATTTCAACATAGAATTCAATAAGTTCTACCCTGATTATTCAGTATTCGTGTATTCAATGTTCAAAACCAGCAAAAGCAGGAAAATACTGCTTCAGAAGAAGGATCTGAAGTAAAGCACATGTATATTTAGAATATGAAAACAGTAATTTTGCCTTGAAGAAATATGGTAATAGAAAATGAATCAAAGGTGATCTTGATAATATGTTTTGTATAGTGAATACACATGTTAGTTCAAGTCACAAATTCCTTTCTATAAATATTTAGAAAGTACATTGATGTTAATAAACCATTACACTTTAAATATATTTGAAGAAAAGATATTTGAGTAGAAAGAAAATTCGGACATGCAGATTTACATGTCAGTATCAAATTAAAAGTTAATGGCTCTTACCAGTTGAGTGTATGTTATATAAAACAAATACTATGTCTCTAACATTGGAACAGAAGGAATGGCACACAGTGTTTACAGAAATATAAAATATGCTTCCTATCCTCATAATATTTTTATAATCTTGGGTACAAGGGAAAGTTAATGAGCAGAAAAATTAAGGTGAGTAATACAAGATGAGTCATATTTGTATGGAGTTCATTCACATAGTATCTAAATGATTAAGGAAGAGGGTTTTACAGAAGAATTATTTAGGGAGAGATTCACTTGGCTAGTGAGGGAATAGCCAGTCCTTGAAAGATGAACTTCAGGTATAGAGGAGGGAGGATCATCCAGGGGAAGATAAACATCATCACCAGAGAAAAACAGGTCTCTGTAAGCGGAAGAGAAATTCAGTGAATGCAGTGGGAGGGGAAAGTGGAGAAAAAGTGGATAGCAATGATTATACAAGTCAAATAAAGCATAAAAGCATCAGCTATCCAGAGTACAAATTCAAAAGCTACCACTGATAATAATCAAAATAAAAGAGAAAAGACTGCTGGCTACAGAAACGCTAAAGTGTGAGTGATCTCAGAGATTAATGAAAAGGAGATCTGAAATCAGAAACCCTGGGCTCAACCCCTGGCTCTGTTGTTTATTAGCTGTATGACTCTGTGCAAATCACTAAGCCACCCTGAAATTCCTCCGCTAATCAAATGGCAATGATATTAATTAATTAATAAGTGGCAAGATTAAGACAGGACAATAGGGCCAGGTGCAGTGGCTCATGCCTATAATCCCAGCACTTTGAGAGGCAGAGGTGGGCAGATCACAAGGTCAAGGGTTGAGAGCAGCCTGGCCAATGTGGTGAAACACCATCTCTGCTAAAAATACAAAAATTAACTGGGCATGGTGGCAGGCGCTGGTTGTCCCAGTTACTCAAAAGGCTGAGGCAGGGGAATCACTTGAACCCAGGAGGCAGAGGTTGTAGTGAGCCGAGATTATGCCACTGCACTCCAGCCTGGGCAACAAAGTGAGACTCTGTCTCAAAAAACAAAAAGAAAGAAAGAGAGAGAGAGAGAGAAAGAAAGAAAGAAAAGATAGTACAACATTTTTGAGTGATAACACAGTACTTGATATAATACAAACATCTGTTATATAAAGGTCATTGAATGTAAATCTGGAAAAATATTTAGACCTCTGTACAAATTATGTGTGTAGATACATGTCAGTCTGCATAGTAAAACTATGCAGAGTCATGGCAAGAACATTTCAGACAAAGGGAATAGCAAATGCAAAGGCTATTGCAGGAAAGATTTTAGAATAAGGAATGAAAAGGAGGCAAACACAGAACATCTATAGTAAGCAAAGGGAACAATGGCTTGAGATGATTAAAGAAGGCTAGTGCCAATCATCTGGACCATGCTCGTGTTTATCCTGTAAAGTGCTGCAGCACCAGGAATGCTAGCATTAAAAAATTTGAAATATAATAACTTGTTCAGAATTTATTTTTCCAAATGCCTATAAAATATTTACTATATTTCAAATAAAGATATGATTAACATATTACAAAATATCAAACAAAGCATAAACTAATGTAACTATAAATGCATTTAACAAATTACAGTTATAATGTAAATTGTGAACTACTGATAACTCTGTGCTTTTTTGACTTGAGCCCATTATGTGTGAAGATCACTGAGCTGCCTTTGATGTAACTTCTCCATGTTGGCCCAGTCTTTCCTGCCCTGTTGAGAGGCTTTAAGAGATGTTTAGTTGATCTTTTCCCCTAAGGAAAAGTTATCTTAAGCCTGTGTATTTTTTTTTTTTTTTAGATGGAGTCTCATTCTGTCACCTAGGCTGGAGTGTATTTTTCTGTCACCCAGGCTGGAGTGCAGTGGTGCATCAGTTCACTGCAACCTCTGTTTCCCAGGTTCAAGCAATTCTCCTGCCTCAGCCTCCTGAGTAGCTGGGATCACAGGCACATGCCACCATATCCAGCTAATTTTTGTATTTTTAGTAGAGACGAGGTTTCACCATGTTGATCAGGCTGGTCTCAAACCCCTGACCTTGTGATCTTCCCATCTTGGCCTCCCAAAGTGCTGGGATTACAGATGTGAGCTACTGAGCCTGGCCAAGCCCGTGTATCTTTTTGATGGTTCTCTGGAGGGGGGTTGGGATTGCTTTTTCTTGGCCAGCAAATTTAAACCCCTGCTAACACCAGCAAAGCCCAGCTCCTGATTTACCTCTTCTCCTCTCTACCAGACATCTACTTATTTTAGAATATTCCTTTTACATGACTCAACAAAACCTTTTTATTTGGCAGCAGACGGGGGAAGAGAGATAACAAGATACTGACATGGGTATTGTAAAAGTTATAGCGTAAAGAGAGGCTGGGGGGAACTTGAGATACATGTGTCCTGAATAAGGATACGAGAAGGCAGGAGACGGGAGACTAAGAAAAATATAGAGGGCCAAACGTTTGCAGATGAATGACCAAAATACAGATTTTATCAAACTGAAATACCAGTATTTTGACACCTAAAATCCCTTAGTATACTGGAATAATAAAAATGAGTGTTGAAATCCCAATAGAGATGGAGAAAAGTAACAGCATTTTAAGAACATGAAAAGGAAACAAGGACAATTCTGAGTTTTTTCCTTGAGCAGAAACAGGTGGGCCATTTACTAAAGGGTGAAGACTGGGAGAGTATGAATTTTGGGAAAAAAATTAGGAGCTCCATTTTGAACATCTTAAATTTGTAATTCCTCTATGCAGAGGTTGCTTAGGTGGTTGGATATATAAGTCTGGAGTCTCTGGAAGTCAGCGATGGAAAGCTACACAAAGTTGACTCTTTTCAAGACATCTCTGACTTTAAAGCCGTGGAACCAGATGAGATTCCCTAGAGAGGGGCTAGTAAATGAGTAACAGTAGAAGTTTCCATAAAACCTGCGGATAAGGTTAAACAATGTCCGCGGAAGGAGCAGACATAACAACTAACTCAAGAACAAATGCCAGCAATGTAGAAAGCAAGCCAGCAGAGTATAAGTCAGGAAACCGAGAGAAAGAAATGACCTAAAACTGAGGAAACCATCAGTGTATCAAATGCTGCAATGATGACAAATATGTAAGATGGAGACATAGCCATGTGAGTGTGATAACGTGGGAAGAAGCCAAGCTGGAGTTAGGAGAGAAAAACAGATGTAAAGAACTCTACAGCATGAGTAGAGGAAATTCCCCTTAAAAATTCTCTGTTGAAGGGCACAACAAAATTAGAAAAAAAGAAAGAAAAGGGAAAAAAGGTACAAAGACGTAAGAGTAACTTAGGGGAATGTAAAATTAATATCATGTAAATACTTTTATTTTGTATTTTCTTTGTAAATTTGAAGTAGAACAAGATCATATTTCAAAAGCAGAAGAGTTGTTTTCAGAGGAACTGTAGGAGAAGAATGGAAAGAATTTAAGGAGGTGAATGCAGAGGTCTGAGCAAGAAATGATGGTGGTTGGACCAACATGGTAACAGAGGATGTGGAGCTTAATTGTCAGCTTCTGAATGTATGTTAAAGTTAGAAGCAACAATGTTTTTCGATGGTTTGCCAATGCAATATGAGAAATAAAAGGGGAGGCAATGGTAATAGAGATGACAACTCCTAGAATATGACAATATAGGCTTTCAACAAATCAATTTTTATAAAGAATGTGTAAATAAATGGTCTTTCCCACCAAGACTGGCTTTTACAATTAGCTTAGATACCTCTCTAACTTTTGGCCCTGGATTTCCCTCTTCTGATGGGGAGTGTTTTCTTTCCTTGATTATAACCCTATAATCCAAATGCGTATTTTAGCTGTTTATGGATTAAGAGCATAAAGATTTTTGATACTCTCTTGTAATAGCCCCGTGATTGCTAGAATGCCTGAAGGATACATAATACAAATAAAGAAATAACAACAACTCTGTGTTCCAGGCCAACAAAGCACATAAGACATAAAAATTGAATGTAAACTCTTGTCACTTTTATGAAAGGAACTGTCAGTTGTTCACTGATTCTGTAAATGATTCTGTCACACACTGGGGACCCCTGTCAGTGCAATTTCACCATTTAACTGCCTTTATTAAAAGTAGATATCATCATGTGGCCACAAAAGCGTTCTATGATAGAATGGTATTTTTTTCTTACTCTTACCTTCACTTTCTTCATCATAGAAAAGTGTTGTGTTTCTATGGTTGCAGGAACTAATTAATTCTATATTAAGCAGATTTAATAATAGAAAATACATTTTAGGTATTGAAACAAAGTTAGTTTTTAACAAATTTTAGATTGCTCTGTTCTTCCCATCAATAAAATCCCACCAAGTATAAGCTATTCCTGTATTATTGTTGCAACCCCTCCTTCATCTATGTTTACAGAGGATCTGGACCAGAATGCATAACTTCTGCTAGATCCCCATGATTTGGATTATGTCCATCTTTACCTCTGAGTGTTTTTCAGAATCTCTTTCCTATTCCCAGTATAATGCCAAGATAAGATAAATCACTGGAATGTGCCAGTTATCTTAATATATGCCTTTGCCAGAGGTAAGCAGGATGAAGAGTGTCCTCTCTTTTATATACAGAGATTGCAGGAGTTGTTAGGGATTTTTCCCTTTTTAGAATTGGTGCACTTTAACTGGGATGTTCCATAGACGTATCTGATGATTACAATTACTACACAGGCCTGATTGTTGGTCTACCTACAATTGTCTCTATTTTTCATGCATCATCTATCCAGTATTGTCATACTTTTTAATGGATTCAGCAGTTAGTGTTGCTTTATTGTGAAGAAGCATTTTAGTCTCAACCTTACGTGACCTAGCCTTGTCTACCTTTCTATCACTGCAGAAAGTAGTGTTTATTTGCTATAAGCAGTTTTGCTGAGTGGAGCACTTTGGCTGGTAGGTTTTTCCATTAAGTGAAGTAGTGTGAAAAGCTGCAGCTAATGCAGACAAGTGAGGCTTTAACACTCTGCCTGTCTGGGGGATGTTGCTGGTATCTGGACAAAGCTTATAGTCAGAAGGTAGCCTTGGTCCATTTCTTTGTTTTTAGACCATCGTGTCAGCTCAATTCATAGCATGCAGTTGTTCTTCACCTATGCACTGTTAAGAAGGGCAGTGTACTTTAGGAGCAGGGAAAGGTTAACTATTAGAATCAACTCAACATGTATTGGGATACAGTGGGATTTGAGGTTCGCTCTGGCCAGTTCTATCAATATGAGCTCTTAACTTGGAGTGCAACTGTGAAAAGAAGTGCTTTAGTCACAACGCAATAGGTAGCATCAGTTTTGCCCTGCACAAAACTGCAGGTGGTTAACGATGGTTTGCCGCACTGCTGTTAATGGTGCCGCTTTAGATCAGTGCAACCCGGTAGGTGGTAGCATTTAAACTCAGCACAATAATGTAAAAGGTGGTGTTTTTATCTCATTCAGAAGGACTCCGGTGTGGTAATCCTCACTTTCTAGTTGATTTTTGATGGGACACATAGGTGATAACATGGACAATTTCCATTGTTATTTTCATCAAGTCGCAGGTCATTAAATATAATATTAAGTGAAATAAGCCAGGTACAGAATGACACACACTGCATGATCTCACTCATGTGTAGAATCAATTAGTTGATTTCATGGAAGTAGAGAGTAGAATAGTGGTTACCAGAGGCTGGGAGGTTGGGGGACAAGGAAAGGGTGATCAGTGGGTACAAAGTTAGTTAGGTGGATGAATTTTGGTGTTCTGTTTCACATTACTGGAGACTGTAGCAAAGAACAATGTACTGTGTATTTCAAGACAGCTAGAAGATTTTAACTGTTGCCACCAAAAAAAAAGGGGGGGGATCGATATGATGATTACACCAATTTGATAATTATACTTTATCTACTTGCATTGAAAGATCACAGTGTATCACATAAATATGTACAATTATCATGTGTCAATTATATATTAAACAATCAGAAATAAAATAAGGGAAAATATTTGTAGGTGTTTCCTTAATACTGTACTGATGATTTCCTTACCTATGACTCAGTCTTTGTTTTAAAATAAGTGGACTTAATATGAAAATATTCTAAACCTCTCAAGCATGTCTCTTTTAAACAAGTATTTACTTGAAAGATTAGTAAAAATAATAAAGTGCAATATTAAAAAGCAGCTTGTGGAAAAGCAAAATTAAATATGTCACAGGAATCAGGAGCGTATAAGATGTAAAGCACATCGTATATGTACGAATTACCAATATTTTTCTCTAATACCTTATTCTAAATAAAGAATAACTAACAATACAGAGGCTTTGTCCACAATGCTATGAATTACAATTTTTATAATGCAGAAACTTCACTGAATTCCTCCTTCTGCCATATATATATGACTATATATACTATTAGTGCAAGAAACTTGTGATTTTTATAATTAAATCAATAAATATTGAACTTTAGTAGGGTACACCAAATTTGCAGTTCAACAAGATTCCCCTGATTCAAGACACACTTTAAAATTTGAGGATCACTGATCCAAGAGACTCAAATAATCTTTTCGGTCTTGCCTTGGTAAAGATACTTTGCAAGGCTCAGGCATCATGACCTAAATTAAAGCTTTTGCAGGATATGTCAGGAAGACCATTGCTAAATTTTAGAGCCACTTGAGGACTTTGCTAAAAATTACAGAGATTGTTTACTTTGTGGCTGAGAAATGTCATCCTTTACCAAAAGATACGATTAGGATATTATGAGCTTAAGTAACCTGGAATCCTACTGAAGAAACTGAATTCAGTCACTGACTATCCTACTAGTAGCATAGTAAAAGCAAGGAGGTCTTCTGGAAACTCCAAAGGCAATATAGATTTTTATTCATAGAAATGCAATGTGAGCAAACGATCGCAGCAAACTACTAAGGTCTACTATCTCTTACGTGAATCTTTTATTTAACACATTTATTCAACCAGCACTTTCTCTCTCTCTCTCTCTCTCTCTCTCTCTCTATATATATATATATATATATATATATATATATATGTATGTATATATATAAATGTGTTTTAGGTTTTGGGGTACATGTGAAGAACATGCAAAATTGTTGCATAGGTACATACATGGCAATGTAGTTTGCTGCCTTCCTCCCCATCACCTATATCTGGCATTTCTCCCCGTGTTATTTTTTAAACATCTCATAAACACCCGCTAAAAATCACAGATTTAGGGAAAAGCTCATAAACCTCATAAAGAAGGCTGAAGCAAATTATCTTTTTTTTTTTTTTTGAGCATTCTGAAGACATTTATTCACAGTGGAGAAGTAGTCAGTCAATGGAGGTTTAGGTAAAATTATTGGTGGTGGATTATTCCTTGCTTTGACAGTGAAAAAAGGGCTAAAGAGGAGGAGGGACTGTCTTTTTGAAGTAAGTCCTGGAAAATGAAGTTATTGACTAGCTGATAACACCAAAGGCTGGCCTTGTTTATCTTCAGTTGGGGAGAAAGAGAGAGAACCGTCCACTTGCAAGCTGGGTATGAAGGTATCTCGTCGCATTGGGCTGTTGGAGATACACAACCTTGTGTATGCTTTTGTGGACATTTTGGTGCTTTCTTTTGTAATGCTTTTTGTTATTGCATTTTAGGCTTTGGGGTACATGTGAAGAAAATGTAAGATGGTTGCATAGGTACACACATGGCAGTGTGGTTTGCTGCTTTCCTCCCCATCACCTATATCTGGCATTTCTCCCCATGTTATCCCTCCCCAACTCCCCACCCCCCACTGTCCCTCTTCTATTCCCCCCCACAGACCCCAGTGTGTGATACTGCCCTTCCTGTGACCATGTCTTCTCCTTGTTCAACACCCGCCTATGAGTGAGAACATGCGGTGTTTGATTTTCTGTTCTTGTGTCAGTTTGCTGAGAATGATGGTTTCCAGGTTCATCCATGTCCCTACAAAGGACATGAACTCATCGTTTTTGATGGCTGCATACTATCTTAAAGGAATGTTGTCCTATATGTCTCTGTTTCAGAATTAAAATTAACATAGACTATCTATTGTATACTTGGTACCATTACATAAACCTATGGGAGGGAAAAATGTTCAGATTGAATTGTTTGTGTTGGCAGAAAGCCAATTCTGTTTTTAAAATTTCACTACTGGGATACTTGAAGTTGAATGAACTATAAAGGGAATTCTCTTTGCCAGGCTGTAAAACTAAAGATGTCCATCAGGCTGAAAGATTCAAAATTGTATAAATAGACAATAACAATCACAATCAATTGTATTGGGTTGAAATGGGCATATGTATAAAACTAATATGCTTGAAAAATGATGACCCATTCTGGTATTAGTAATCCTGTTATACATGAGAAATTTTCTTCAGCCAATGATTAGCAAGAAAAATAATCAGCACTTAGTTTTTGAGATGTTTTATTTACACATATAACTTTTTAGAAACTATCTATAGTATTCGTTTTCAGATCTCAACTTCTTGATGAGTTAGAGTTAAGAAATGGTTTCTGATCCAGAAGACTCTCCTACTGTTCAAAGAGGATCTATAAACAATATAGATCACGTGATCCATTTGAGTAACAAATGTAATTGAATATTTACCACCAGATATAAGCAAATATAAAGCTGGAGTTGTATGAAATGTTCTTGGTTCTGAAGCCTAAGCATGCCTCACCTAAGTGATTCTTTCCCAATCAGTTAAATTCAATCCACCTTGATTTTTTTCTCAATTACTTCAGGTTTGAATAGTCTTAAGCAGAACAGAGAGTAGAAAAATTAAGCTATTTTTAACTCTTCTCGTTTCTGTTGCACATTCTAAACTCCCAAAGTATTTCAAGCCCATCCAAAAAAGAGTAGTGAGGGGAGCTTGAAAGGAGTGGAGACTGTTGATGTTTAAGGCCCTCTGAAAAATGACTACAGGTTGTTTGTTTCGTTTGTGCTCAATTCTCTGCTGGCTCTGACTGCCAGAGTATTTACCCAGCTTGTTTTCCGGTCTGGTTATATCTAGCTGTTTAATTTTAGGTCCTCTGTTTTCTCAGATCTCTTATACTAACGCTTTTATGTGGCACATTAAGTGTTCCTCCAGTGCCCAGCTGGCCACGTCCTCCGTAACCTCATGGTACCAAGAATTCTACAGAGAAATGATTACTTCTCCCTCACATCTCCAGTGAGTAGTCTGCCCCACAGCTTTCTCAGGGATATTTCACTTCTGGATGCCTTCTTGGGGTGGGGCAATGAAGTGGCAAGCTTATTAATGCCATAGCATCTCCTTTGTTCTTTGGGCATCTGGGAAGCCCAGGGATCCCTTCCCAGGCCGCAGCAGCTCCACAGAAATAGTAAGCCTTCCTTGATACCTTCCTTCTTGTAATACCGCTCTGCATCCCTTTTTGGCATTTACCACAATTCTGAGCCACTAGGATGTGTCCAGAGATTCTGCTGGTTGGAACATTTCATTTAGGGAATATGATACCAGTTTCCTTTACTTGCAAATATCCCTACATATTGTGGGGAGATATACCAAGAATAACATTTTAGATACCCCAGTTATTGCTCTCTAAAACTCTATTCATGCTACCCCATTCTCCAGGACCTACCCTTTTCCCCCTCCCCTCCCCTCCTTCTCTCCCTTCCTTCCTTCCTTCCTTCCTTCCTTCCTTCCTTCCTTCCTTCCTTCCATCCTTTCTTTCTTTCTCTCTTTCTTTTTCTTTCTTTCTCTTTCTTTCCTTTCTTTCTTTCTCTTTCTTTCTTTCTTTTCTTTCTTTCTTTCTCTCTCTCTTTCCCCTCTCTCTCTTTCTTTCTTTCTTTCCTTTTTCTCTCTTTCTTTCACGGCAGAAGCCTTTTGCCTCCTTAATACCTAAAAGGAAGATTTTAAAAGTTTGCCCTTTGGAAAGGTACTTCTTTTTCATTTAGGATTCAAAAGGCAGCTTTTTTTTCCTCAGATGTGAACTAACAATCCAGCACTTCCAGTTTAGCACTCAGATGGGAAGGTGCCGGTGATAGCCAAGGGAAGCAGGAAAGGGCATATGTAGGTGATATTTCACATCATCACATGATATTTGACCATAAACTATTGTTAATATTACTGTGGAACTTTAAGACTTTTACATTAGGGAACAATTTATATTTTAATATGCAGGAATAACACCATTTTCACTGACAACCAATGACATATTTTATTTTAATCTATGATAAATGTTAGTTAAAGTCAATTTAAGAAATACTGTAAAGCTCAAAATTATGCCTATGATATATATATCTTTAATAATGCCCTTTATTAATGAGATAAGATTATGAGAATATGATATGAGAGCTAACATTTAAGAAAATTAAAATTATGAGTCATAATGTCACTTTTTAAAGTTGATTTTTAAAATACTGTAGATACATGGTTAATTGATTTCAAAGCAGCAAAATATGGTATCCTCATAATATATACCATGTCTAAAAATTACCTGTAAATCTCAATTGATTACTTGGAGGTTTTTTGTTTGTGTTTTTGTTTTTTAGATAAAATAAGACATCTACATTCCGGGGCATTGAGGAAATTGGATTCTATAAAATAACTATAGGAAACCTCTTTAAAAATTTTGAGTTTGTAAAAAATGTCTCTACCTTTCATAGGTTGCTTATTGACACAGCTTGAGAAGAGAACCGTTTTCTGAGAGTTTTTTTTTTTTTTTAGCATTGATGTAGCCATTTAAGAAATGGATTTTAACCTGTTATTGATTTGTCTATTATTTTACATATCATATCTGTAAGATTTTATAAGAAATCAAACATCCTTTAAGATTCCAGTTGCCTGCCAAGTAACTTGTCATTCCGATATTGTTTTGGTGTTATTTCCAAATAGTGTTTTAGGCTAAAGGGCACAGATATTATTACATTATGTACTTTAAAGTAAAGAAACATGTGTTATTCTAATTACATGTAAAACATTTTAATCACATATTAATCTCCCTTCCTCCCAAAATACCAAGGTTAATATGTTCACATCCAGACTAAGTTCTTTGTGCAAATGTTCCTTACAATCTTTGGGTGGCCATGGTCAATGCATCAGTCATATAATAAGAATTTATTGAATGTTTACAACATATTGAGTGATGTAGTATTTGATTTATTAGGCACAGACACTTTGTCGGAAGCTTAAAATCCATATGGGAAAATGACAGATTTACAAAAAGACATTTAAAAATCAATACAACTAGATCATTAATATTTAATATATTATACATAAAAGCTGTAGGAATGTGGAGAAAGGAAACTATATAGAGGACATCTTCTTTAAAAGTAAAGTGATAAAAAACCTTTCCTGCAGATGGCAGGACTGAGGTTTACTTTTAAGAACTGATACTGTTGTGTCCAGATGTTTTAATGGTGCTGGAGAGGATGTGAAGAAATAGGAACATTCTTACACAGTTGGTGGGAGTGTAAATTAGTTCAACCATTGTGGAAGACAGTGTGGTGATTCCTCAAATGTCTAGAAATAGAAATTCCATTTGACCCCGCAATCCCATTACTGGATATATACCCAAAGGACTTAAACCATTCTGTTATAAAGACACATGCACACATATGTTCATTGTGGTACTGTTTACAATAGCAAAGACCTGAAACCAACCCAAATGCCCATCAATGATAAACTGGACAAAGACAATGTGGCACATATACACCATGGAATACTATGCAGCCATGAAAAATGATGAGTTCATGTCTTTTGTAGACATGAACTTTTGGGACATAAATGAATCTGGCAACGATCATTCTCAGCAAATGGATACAAGAACAGAAAACCAGACACCACATGTTCTCACTCATAGGCAGGTGTTGAACAATAAGAACACATGGGCACAGGGAGGGGAACATCACACACTGGGGTGTGTTGGAGGTTGGGGGCCTAGAGGAGGGACAGCGGGGGCAGGGAGGTTGGGGAGGGATAACACTGGAAGAAATGCCTGATGTAGGTGACGGCGGGATGGAGACAGCAAACCACCATGGCATGTGCGTACCTATGCAGCAATCCTGCAAGATCTGGACATGTACCTCAGAACTTAAAGTACAATAAAAAAATTAAAATAGAAAAAAAAGAGTGAGAAAAAAATCCTACTGGGGAAAAAAAACTGATAGTAGAATAAAAATAAATGAGTTAAAGGGTTCAAACAAAGGAGGAGGAATAAATTATAAATTCAGTCTTTGATAACAGAGTAAAATGACTACACTTAACAAAAATGTGTTTTACTTGGGTAAATGGGTGATTTACCCCTGGGTGATGGACACCCTGAGTACCCTGACTTTTTAATTACCATGCATTATATACATGTAACAAAATTCCTCTTGTACCCCATAAATTTGCACAAATGAAGAAAAAATTAATATGAAAATATATATTTTCTCTAAATTTAAACATGGCAACCAATTACTTGCTATGTGAGCAAAATAAGATCAGCATAGAAAGCTCATGTTCCCTGCTGAAATAGGATGTTGTGAGCTAATTCAGCTTACCGGAAAATTAATGTGACACATTTAATTATTTGCATTATCATTATTTTACTTTGTGTTAATTGGGTATAGATTGTAATGGACAAGGGAAAGGACAAGGACTAACTCTGCCCACTTCAACTGCTGCCTGAGTACATCTAGGCTAAGAATACAGTGACCCTGAATTCACCCCAGTTTCCCAGGGCAAACTGCCTCTCTTTACCCCCAGAATGAGTCCTGGACTCTCGAGGATTGGGGCACTATACTCTGAAGTTCTCAGCCAGCCCTCTGCAAATTTAATGTCAGCTCAATAGGAATATGTGTAGGAGCCAGATTTTTCAATCAATTTTTACACTAGGTTATCCACCAGTGTCGAAGCACCTATCTCATTTACAGTAAGATTATTCACCTCATCAGAAACATGGATAAAAATAAAACATCACTGGCTGAGCGCGATAGGTCACACCTATATTCCTAGCACTTCGGGAACCCAAGGTGGGTGGATCACAAGTTCAAGAGACCAAGACCATCCTGGTCAACACAGGGAAACCCTGTCTCTACTCAAAATAGAAAATTGGCCGGGCATGGTGGCATATGCCTGTAGTCCCAGCTACTCAGGAGGCTGAGGCAGGAGAATCTCTTGAACCCAGGAGGCAGAGGTTGTGGTGAGCCAAGGTCACGCCACTGCTCTCCAGCCTGGTGACAGAGCAAGACTCTGTCTCAAAATAAATAAATAAATAAAATTAAAATAAAAAATAAAACATCACATAAGATGTAGAAAATCAGGTTAGAGTTTCTATGCTCTACCTCATCTCACTATGATGCCTCATGAAATGTGAGATTAAATGTACTCAATGAGAAAGGCTTCACTTGGGAATAAGTTATGTTCTCCAATGAGGAATTTTAGTTTCTCCTTTCATAAAGGTTAAAATATTCTGTTTAACATGGAAATGAAAAGCAAATGAACAAATAGGATGACATTTTCAAGAAGCTCAAAGGTATTTTAGATCCAGTTGATCATTGTTATTTACTAAGCATCTCTTCGCTGAATTTTGTTGATCCAGAGCTTCTATTGTATTAAGCAGCATTTATATGTACTGCAAAGGTAATTGGCATAGGGCCCTTCCATCCGTGCACTGTGTCAAATATTTATTTACTTTTTGTGTTTGGTGGTCCCTTCTACTAAACAGCAAGGATTACATATATCTTATTTCCCCTTTTATCTCCAACGTTTGGAACTTGGAAGGGTTTTAATAAATATTTGTTAAACAAATTTCTGATTTCATCTGCCATCGCCCTAAAAATTATTTCCAAATTACAACAAATATGACTTAATTTGATCTTTACCCAATATATTAAAAGTGAAACTCATCACTTCTTACATTTTCTACTTTCAACCTCAAACAATAGAGGCTTTGTCCTTTCTGAGGGTTCTGTCTTCCCTTCTAAGTTCACTGATTATGTCATCAAGCTTTACGTTTTCATTCCTCTGGTTCTCTTGGTAGGCCTCTTTTTCTTTCTACCTACTAGTCCTAGACGTTAACGCTTCCTGTTAATATTTGTCATCCTTCAAGTCTCTTCTAAACATTAATAATAGAAAAGATCCTTAAATCACATCTTCTAAACGCTTCTTAGAAATATCCCTTGAGAGTAAAAAAATAATCTAAATTTACTTGATATTCAAAGTACTCCATAGAGATTTCTACCACAACCTCCTCAAATTTATTATACCTAAACTTTTTGACAAAGTAATCTTTGCCAAACAACCACTTTGTATTTTTCCTTCTCTGATGACACTACACCCTAAGAGCTTTTTTCCTTAAGTCTCATCCTGCTCTGAAAGTAATCAATCCCACCTCCTCTTTGTTCTTCATCACCCGGTAGAGTGCTGGCTTCCTCTTTGAATCCTGTGCTGCTTACTTTCTGAGACAGCCACCTGGCAACTAGCCATGAAAGGCTGTGTTTGCTTTTCTACATTTAGATGTACATGTCACACTTCTGCACATAAAGCTACTTTGCTCAATAGTAGAGACTATGCGATATACCTTTTTAATCATATCACTTTACAGATTAGCTTATATCTACAAAATGCATAACCATTTTACCTATATACTAATAAATGTTTTAAATATTACATATATAGAGATACACATACATATATAATAACTGTATTATAGAAATTCCAAATTCATCAGATGAAGTACAAGTTCTTAAGAATCTGGTAAGAGACACAAATCATGTGGATAACTGAAGCATTGCAGACAAAATAGTTACCATGAGATAGAGACAACTTTTTATATGAAAATATAATATGTATACATATTATATGTGGGGGATCTAATTTTGTATATTCTAGTTTCTATTTTGATTATTGAACAATATTAATCACAAGATAAAAATATTTTTGGTGGAGAATAGAAATAGATTTGGTTGGTAGAAATAGCACTTGTTAATTTAGTGAATTCAGAGGAGATATTAAAGAGGAAAGTGCAGTGTTTACATTAATATGAACTCAGGTGATCAGTGAGCCAAGAACACAGCTGAAGAGCCAATAAAAGGAGCAGAAGTTTAATTGATGATTGTACTGATCAGGCACAGTTTTGGCTACTTCAATTGAGAGCACCACCCATATATTAATATAATAAAAAACATATCAAAATGAACTATAGCCATTTAAGGAAAAACAACACATGGCTTAGCTCGTACTACTTTATGGGAAGATCTATGGAGGAGTTTGGGCAATGTAAAAATATATGTATCAAAAGATCACAGTGTTTGTGAAGTCAAAACTTTTATACTGCAAATCTCTTCTAAACCTATTGTATCGTCTGCTGAAAGTATCATAATGTTCAATAAAATGTTTACTATGTGTTGTCCGACCAATGCTGCATACTAGGAATTGGAAGTTCTTTTGGTTACCAGCAAATGTTATAGCCCACTCCCTTCTTTGCTTGTCCAGGAAA
The DNA here is from genome assembly GCF_009761245.1 of Sapajus apella. Lineage (NCBI taxonomy): Eukaryota > Metazoa > Chordata > Mammalia > Primates > Cebidae > Sapajus > Sapajus apella. The sequence continues at coordinate 2,645,446 of NW_022436974.1, read as the reverse complement.
CTGATGTCGGGTGGAATGGTCAGGTCTACAAAACAGTTAAGATTAGACTAGGTAGTAAGGGCAATGCATAGGTCGAATTGTATCTTCTAAGGAAAAATATGTTGAACTTCTAATCTCCCTGCTCAGAATGTGACTTATTTGGAGATCGGGCCTTTACAGAGGTAATCAATGTAAAATGAGTTGACGAGATTGGGGCCTAATCCAGTAACCCTGGTTTCCTTATAAGAAGAGAAAATTAGTACACAAAAACATATATAGAGAGAGCAAAGATGATATAAAGAGATGCGGGGAGAGGAAGATAGTCATCTACAAGCCAAGTAGATAAGCCCAAGACAGATTCTGTCCTCAGAGCCTCCAGAACCGTGAGATGCTAAACTTGTATTGCTTAAACCGCCCTATTTATGGTCCTTTTTTACACTAGCCCTAGTCAGCTATTATAGGCAGTAAACTTACTCACCTAGCTTTCCATTTTTCTAGTTCACATATGTATGTAGATTATTATGACAAGGACAACGTGTGTCTACATGAGTTCTAAGTCTCAATAGCTATGAATATTCATTAAGTGGAGATCCCAGAACTGTAGGAGTATTGAAATCTTGCAATGGACATAGACCTGGCAATCTGCTTTATCAAAATTAATTTCAACACTTATTCTCCTTTCTCATTGATAAATATGCAACCTTTTTTCTTAAACTTGTCCTTTGCCTTTGTATGCCAGTTTCACACGACTATTCACAAATGTCTCCCTTTCTTCGCAAATGACATGGGTATGACAGATGATGCATGTATCTTAGAATGGACTTTTTGGATTAATGAATAAAAATCCAGTTAGAATTCAAATTTTTATTCTCTTGCCTTGTGCTTATTGATACTTAAGGTTGTTAAAACTTGTGTTAAAGTACTGATGTCTATCTGCTGGACAGCTTTTCATTATGACTTCATAGACTGGCTTTTTTCCCCCTAATGTGCTCAGCTATTCATAAAAAAATAAAGATATGTGGAAAATTTGTAGAAAGGAAGCATCAAAGTATACAGCAACATTTAAGGGAAATACATATAGCTGCTTTTGTTTCAATAGAAACATTTTTTTCAATCAGAAGTTGAAAAAAATAAGTCCTCCTGGAAATATTAAGAATATATTTCTGTGTGTGATTCTGGTAAAGAAATTTTAGTCAATGCACTTAAAATATTTTAGTAAGCATTTTTGAATACTTTTGTGAAAGGAAGTATTTTGGATACACAACTCTGTATAGACTTAGGTACCAAAAGGTACTAAATATTCCAGAAATACTGATTTCTGGTAGGCTGTCCATGACCTCACTGTATGTATACCTGTAATTTCCCTACTGTACCAAGATACCACATTTATCCCTTAGGTTTTCTGCATCTAGTTGTGGAATTATGCTTGAAGAGTACTGATAATCATGTGTTTTTAGCAACTAATTCTATTTCATGGTGTTTAATCCGGGATTTGTGATTGTTCAGTCATCATTCAACACTGTCTCCGGCAGTGATGGTATGTGACTTTGCTAAAGAAAGGAGAGCTCAGTAGTCCAGGAATGCTGACAAGATTATGCAAGATTCTAAACTATCAACATAATGTTAAAGCAAAGTAAAATATGAATATCACTATTAAAAAATCTAACCAAATTAAGCACCTAAGGAAAGCGTGTCAAAACAAACAAACAAACAAAAGAAACAGTTGTGCATTATCTTCAATTATGCCAGGCACCATAAAGAGGTACCAGGCACTACGTATAGTGTTCACATGTGTTACCTTATTCAATCCTTAGAACACGTTTATAAGGTAAATTGCACTGTTAATCATTTTAATACAAATGAAGAAATTGAGATTTGGATACTTGTTCAATGCCACAAAGTTCTATGGTAGAGCTTTGTCAGTCTAGTTCTAAAGTAGAAACACTTAACTGCTTTCTACTGTGTGCAAAACATTTAGCATAATGTCTGACACACAGAAGCTTTAAGCAAACAGTAAGTCCTTTTTTCCCAACTAACTAAAATATTAAGACTGTGGGGCGTCTATCAATGACTTCTCTAATCTGTCAATAGGAAAATATCACTGATCTAATGAACTATTTGAGTCTGTCCCTGATGCATCCTACTCTTTGTATTTGGTGTTGTTTCTCACTCAGGTATAGATTCTCAGTCCCACATGAGCATTTAAGACCAGGACTAGACATAACATGATGAGAAATAATGAGATCCAAATGGTGAATTTATAAAAGAAGGTAGATATGGATCTTAAAACATATTTTGTTTTCCAGACAGTGCTTAAATCAGATTCAAAGAGGTAAAATTAGTATGTAAGAAGTGGAACTATTACGTCGTGAGATGGATCTCTGTGAGAGAGGACGGTGACGTTTACATGATTATCAGGTGAAAGCAAAGCTTAGTTTCAGTGCAGACAAGAAAATAACTAGAAGGGAACATGTGAAGAACATGTGACGTTAAACAGCAGGGATTTTAGTGGCTACATGTTGGGAAATAATGAAAGTTAGATAGATAGCTATGATGAAAGGCAGCAAGCTTAGTTTAGATTGTTTTCATTCAATATTCCTAATAATGGGAGCAAGTTTGAGAGATTTCCCCAAGGTAAGCATATAGCAGGGATGGAAGAAGCAATAATTTCAGAAACAAAAGAGAAATACTTGTTAAAGAGAGCAATGAATAAGCAGGAATTTGTACTCAGAAAAAAGCAGGGAGTAGACACACAATCCTAAATACACAAGTTTGTGTGCACACAAAAGGAAATGATTGAAGCTGCTTACTAATGTGGTTGAGTCTTTATGGTATTTTTCACTCAAGGTGATGGTGAATGATCAAAAAAGTAAAGCTCTTCATTCCCCTTTTTAACACAATGCAAATGATTCTAAATCTGTGTTTTCAAGGTACCAACAAAGACAGCTTAGGTTGTCATTTTCCTACAGATGCTGCTGTAAATTCATACATCAGAAAGTTTATTTGAATAATTACCTATTGTCCACATTCTTATCACAGGAGTTTCCTAACCCATAATAACTACATCAGAAGAATACTGACCTACAGCATAGTGCATTTCAATAGTGTAGTCAGCTACAGATACATTTCAAAAGCTGTTCAAACCCACCAGTATTTAGAGATTCCCCAAAACAGATATAATTCATCTGAGTAAAATATATACAGCTGTAATTTATCAGGTTGACTCATGAGAGATAAATCTTGCTAAAGACATACAATTAATCACAATCCTTCCCGTATTTATCTGGCAGCTTAGAAAAGTTAAATGCAAAATAAAAGTCAGTTCAAATTCTCTAAGTTGCTTTAATAGAGTCTGTGGTTGAGTAAAGATACAAAGGAAAATGGATCTGTGTTCCATTTAAAGTAAACTAAAATCAGTAGTCCTATTCAATAGCTATGAATTTACCAATTTCAACTTTTTCATGATTCATGTGTATTATTGTCAACATAAGTAATTGAGAAAGGTGGATGGAGGAATGCACAATCTTCACTACAAAGAGATAATATACTTTCTTTTTCCATCATTATAATAGCTTCATTTGACCAGGAAACAAAATTACATATGGAAAATTTGCCTTTACAGCCAATTGTCTAGAGTGGCAGTTTTATACTTTTGAATAACTTTAAGAAAGGTCTTTGAGAATAGTACCTGAATATGAATAATATAATTCTATATTCCTACAATGAAAGAGGTACTTTATGGAATTTATTCCATATGGGAGAGTAAAAAGCAGAGTTAACCGGGGTTGTCATCCATACTCACAATTTCATTCTGTATTTTTCAAGGGCTCATTAGAGCCACACACACAAAAGAGATAAATAACATTACTAAGCAACTAATATGTAGAAGGCACTTGCACTCATAGTTTCTGAGTCTTTATAGTAACGCCATGGGGTACATCGTGTTATTTAGACCATTCCTATGAGGAAACTGAGACTCATAATTGTTCAATAGAATTTTCAAAATCAGTACGCTACTATATTGCAAAATCTGACCAGGTTTTCTGATCTGAAGACTGGTGTAATTTCTACTTGAGCAAGTTGCAGTAGAAAGCCAATGGGTTTTTGGAGGTTGGGATCAGATGAACCTGTTTGAAAGGTTCTCTCACATCACCTGTGGAGCTAAGGCTTATTCTCTTCATCCTTCTGATCCCATCTTCCTATTAGGCAATTTAGATGGAGTAGGTAAAAAGTTTTTATAAAAGCTTAAAAATTACACCACCTGTAATATGTAAACACCCTATTGAATTTCTTTCTTAGTATATTGAATATCTATTACAGTACAGTCATTAAATCCATATTGTCTTCTTTAGGCTTTTTAAAAACTTTTGATCGGGAAGATTCTCTGTCTTTCATGAATCAGTAATGTAGGAGCCTGAGCTCTCAAAAGCTGCCTTTACAAAATGAAAGGTACTCTTTATTTTCTCAGAACACAGGCATTATAATTTATTAATCTTTTTAACTACACTTAATGCATTCGGGAACTCATTCCTTCTTTCATATAACATTTCATATGATTCCGTCTTTCAACTATTTATTATTCTTTATTTGAAAGGCACTGTGCCAGAAAACAGTGATTCAAAATGCATTAAGACAAAATTCTGGGCTTGAAGATGTCAACAGTCTTGCAAAGTGAAGCTGATACACAAGTAGACAGATGAGTGGTAGAAAGAGGGGCAGGCAGAGAACTGGGAGCACTGGACCCAGAGACAAGAACTGAGCTTAGACAGCCAATGCAAGTGTGGAGCCCAGGGAATTGGCAAGTTTCAGAGCCGGTTACTCTCCAGGAAGTTTGAAAGCCAAATGGAAAAGTAGAGCCAGATTTCTGGCTCAAGGTCTTTCGTCCACAACCATCATGCTCACAGGCACCGTCAATCAGAAAAGAAATAAGCCTAACGAGGATACTGTGGTTAGGCTTTGTGTCCCCACCTGAATCTGATCTTGAGTTGTAATCCTCATAATCTCCACGTGCCAAGAAAGAGACCAGGTGGAAGTAACTGAACCATGGGGGCGGTTTCCCCCATGCTGTTCTCGGCGATATTGAGTTAGTTATCACGAGATCTGTCGGTTTTATAAGAGGCTCCTCCCCCGCTTCACTTTTCGCCTTCCTGAAGCCTGGGGAGGAAGGTGCTTCTTAGCGTCCTGCCGTGATTCTAAGTTTTTTTGAGGCCTCCTCAGCCATGCTGAACAGTAAGTCAAGTAAACCTCTTTCCTTTATAAATTACTCAGTTTCGGGCAGTTCTCTATAGCAGTCTGAAAATAGACCAATACAAAGGACACAGCAAAAAGTAAAGCAAGAATAAAATCAGGCAGGCAAGAAGCTGGCACTAAAGATGGCCAGGATCATAAGAGACAGAAAAAGAATACCGAAAATATGCAGCAGAAGGGTTCATTAAAAAAATATTATTCTAGCATTAAATATAAAAAACTAGAAAACTTTCATTATACAAAACTAATATCAAGATGATATATTTGACAAAATGATGATTCACCATTTTTATTCTTAGGCTAATAGATGCTTGTTAATTTGTGATTTGTTGGAATAAAAAAGCACCCACTAAAGTTTAGTTTATCAGGTGAAATAAAATGAAGTATACTTTCCACAAGTATGTTTTCGAATAAGTATTCTTGATGTAAACTGCTAATTTGTACTTTATTTTTTGGCTAATTTTAGATCTTTAAAATTTAGATTTTGCTAAAAATGTTGGAATTAGAGTCAGTATGGTTCCTGAATTATGTTTTTTTGCATTGTTATAACTGTGGAATAATTATAAACCTGTATTATAGCCATATAGCGTAGAAATTTTCAAAAGAATAGCAATAAAGGTTCTTACGTGTTTGAAATATTACTTCATTTTCTGTCAGTCGAAATGAACTTCCTGGAAGTTGAAGAATTTAGGCTAGGCAGCTTTCCTCTCATCATTTTTTATCCAAATGTAGCAACAAGCTGTAATTCTATTATTTCATATAAGCATTATACTCTTATTTACTTGTTTTTAGTATATAAATTCCAAATATCTATAAAGTATTTTCATTCATTGAAATGTATTTTTGTCTTATAAATATAATCATTTCTAAGGGTTCAGAATCAACTCATAATAACAGTGAAATAAATAATCCAGAGGAAAGGGAAAAATGAACATGGGTTTCTCAAGTTCAAGCTTTCATACTTATATTTTGCTTTTCTCATTGTAGCATGAGTAGAACGATGGTGGGAGCAGCAAATAGCTTACTTACGGTTTCCAGCTCTTAGCAAGGGTTGTCTAAGTGGCTTGAGAGAAGATCATTTATACTCTGGCTGTTTAAGGGGAGAAAAAAGGATTCACCTGGGTTGCTGATTCTTAGCCTTAGGGTACGGGAGGAGTTAGAGCTGGGAGGTGAGAAGCAATCCAGTATCCACTGTGAATCTCCCAGTTCCCAGGTTTTACTGGATGTTTCCGTTGACAATCTGTTACAGGTCTTTGCTCCTTGATCCAGGTGCTTAAATGCTAATAATAAAAGTTTGTGTTGTGAGACTGGAACTGTGGAACTGATGGGAAATAACCTATTTTCTAGGTTGATTGCCTTTTTTTCTTATGCTCCACTTGATAAATAACTTGGCAGCTAATAGCAACACAAAGCACACACAATAAAGAAGTGTCCCCTTTTTCTCTAAGCTTATAATTCTTATCATGAACTTTCTCAAGAACAAGGTGGAATTTGTCTTTCCTAAGAATGGTCGTAATGTTCTGTGTGTGTGTGTGTGTGTGTGTGTGTAGGTAGGTAGTAGATACATATAGATATACTATATTTTATTATATATGTCTGTTATACATAAAGATAATGACATATAAATATATAAAAAGTTAGATATAAAATGTATATAAATGTATATATATAAGAAAATGTATCTTGCTGAGGAAGAGTGAGCACAAAAAGTAAAATTTACCAAGACTATTTGATAATTAAGAAGTCATAAATACTTGAAACTGCTATTTATATTTGTTATTGTTTCATGCAAATGAGATGATCTGACTCATTAAATAGTTATTCTGCTCTAATTGTCCTTTTGGCTTTTGGACTTCCCTAAACTGATTATTTTTACCATCAAAATTACATTTTGAAGTTTTGTAAATAGGGTTTCTTTACAAAATCACAAGATTAGAATTTAACTTCAAGTTAGTATAACCCACCTTTTGAAGAACAATTTTTAGTGAAAATTTACTCATTGATTTTATGAAACCTAATCTTTTTCCTACCTTTATTTGGCTGAATAGTGATATCCCTGCTTCTGATTATTACAGCCCAACTACTGAAACTGATTTGTTCTTTTGATTTAGTTTTACTTTATTTTTGAACTTTTTGTTTTCAAATAATTATGAATTCACAGTAAATTGCCAAGAATAGTACAGGGAAGTCCTGTGTACCCTTCAACTTGTTACCGTTACTGGTATTAATAATACATTATAAAATTATAGTATAATATCACAATCAGGAAATTGACATTGATAAAACCCCCACATTGCTTTAGATTTGACACATTTTGTTTTTTTATTTTTTTTTGGAACAGAGTCTCCCTCTGTTGCCCAGGCTGGATCGCAGTGGCATGGTCTCAGCTTACCGCACGCTCCACCCCTGGCAGTCAAGTATTCCTCCCTCCTCAGCCTCCTGAGTAACTGGGATTACAGGCACATGCCATCCTGCCCAGTTAAGTTTTGTACTTTTTGCAGAGATGGGGTTTTGCTACGTTGCTGAGGCTGGTCTTGAACTCCTAGGCTTAAGTGATACACCCTCCTCTGCCTCCCAAAATATTGGGATTACAGGTATATGCCACTATGCCTGGCCTAGATCTTACATGTTCTATACCTGTTCTATGTGTCCCTATCTATATAAGCATTGTGTTTTTAATTCTGTGCAACTTCATGACGTATATAAATGAGAGTAAGTCAAAATAAAGAATTATTCTATCACCTCAAGAATCCCTCTTGCTACCCTTTTGTAGATCCTCTCTGTTCCCTCTACTACTTCCCCTAACAATTGTCATTCCAAATGTGGCAGTCACTAGGGAAAAAATAAGATATATTAATAATAATAATAAATAGTCCAGGCTCTGAAGTCAGACTTCTTGATTCTGTACCCTGGCTTTATACTTGCTGTCATGTGACTTTGAACTTAATCTCCTTAAACATTAGTTTAACTACAATGTGAGAATTTCTAAACTATAATGTGGGTATATTATACCATGTACTTCATGATGTTATGATAAAATAATTCTAATAATTCACTATGATGATAGAAATTATTATGTTTCTCTCTGCCTAGGGAATTACCCATATTCTCTTCTAGATTATAAGATATGGATATGGATAGAATATGGATATTCTCTTTTTACAATCTAGTAGACAATGTAGATAATAGGCTATTACAAAGTAATACAAGAGTTAGTGAAAGATTGTTGTGGCAAAACCCATGAAGAAATTTAACCTAGAATTTGGGGAAAGAATGTGATCGATTATTGGAGGAAGTAATGAAAGGTGACTTAAATGATGACTACATGGCAGGTAAAGAGAGTGAAATATTTTTCAAAGATGGTAGAGGCTAGAATTAAGAAAAACATGGGTCCTTTAGAAAACTGTCTATTGTGGCCGGCTGTGGTGGCTCATGTATGTAATCCACTTTGGGAGGCTGAGTTGGGTGGATCACCTGGGATCAGGAGTTTGAGACCAGTCTGGCCAACATGATGAAAACCCGCCTCTACTAAAAATACAAACATTAGCCAGGCATGGTGGCATGTACCTGTAATCCCAGCACCTTGGGAGCTGAGGCAAGAGAATCACTTAGAACCTGGCAGGTGGAGGTTGCAGTAAGCCCAGATCACGCCATTGCACTCCAGCCTGGGCAATAGAGCTAGACCCCATCTCAAAACAAAACAACAACAAAACCCTGTCAGTTGTTTGATATGGCCACAACTCAAAGATTGACAGGGAAGGACCTTTTAAAATATGACAAGTAGTCCAATTTCCATCCTGAGAACAATGTACCATGATCAGATCAGATCTGCATTTCCAAAAAGCCATCCTGGCTGCAGTGCAAGTTGTTACTGGAGGGGGTGGTGACAGGTATATTTCTTTATAAATGAAATATAGTTCCAAGAAGCATGATATTACATTTTCAAGGATTATTCATGCATATGTTATATGATTTTTGATATACACAATGTAGCTGATTTATCCATTATCTTCCTGAAGGCTCTCAGAGTTTCCATAATTCTTAGCTATGTGAATGTATAGAAAATTGAAACACAAACTTCAGTTGAGACTATGCCAATTTTTTTAAAAGATATTCTAAACTCTCATATTTTCCTCAGTGACTACTTAGGAGTTATTTTAGAACTTAGGATTCTTATAGTACTAGAAGTCATTTTCTCGATGTGCAAAAGAATAATGAGATCAACATATTATTACCAAAAGCTGTGCGTTTTTCACTGGGGAGTCAGAGGTACTTAACACTTGAAGACAAACCAGAAGGAGATATGAATAGATGAATGTATAAAATGAAACCACTGGGACTCATCAGTTTGGTAAAATGAATGTTGAGAGGAAATACACGTCTCACCTACCAGTTCTTCCATAGTGCCCTACAAATAGTTTTATTACAGAATTTATCACCTGCTTTGTTCATTATTGGCTTACATTTCCATATCCTGTACCAGAGAACTTACTACTCAACAAAGCTTACACTTTATCTGTAATTACAGCCCCTTTAATATAGTATCTCACACAATAAAGTACTCATAGAACTTCAGTGAAGGAGTGAAGTAGTGATTAAATTGTGTCAAAGTAAGTGGGGTTAAAGATTTTTTACTACATTTGAGGATCAGAATTTTTAAAAAATGCCTAAAGCTTGGCAGGGATCAATTTTTGAGAAATGTTGAAAATGGAATAGTCTTCATGAAATTCTTATAAACTAATTGAAGGCAGGAACATGGTGGGTGGAAGTACTTTTATTTATTTCAACTGCACAATGATTTGATGTGCCAGTCATTTTACAAATATATGGTACGTATATTGATTCATCACTTGATTGATCACTCACATTTTCTGTATCTAAGCTTCATCTTCTGTGTAATCTCCATGAAAGCAGATTCCAAATTTAACTGTTCTTTGACACCTACCTGGAGAGGAAATGAGTATCTTAAGAATTTCTGTCATCAGTACAAAGTTTCACCCAGTAGATGTTGCTATTATTCTTTTTCAATCATAGTGATTTACTGAGGGAAACTAAAATTATTAAACCTGTCATCAGTTATTCTAATACATGGAACATAAATAAGATAAGCATACATTATGGTTAACATGGGACTGTTCCTGATGGTGTCTGTTATTCCAGGGTAATAACAGCTTATATTTTCATTCTCAGAATACCTGGGTTTTCTAATTTTCCATGATGTAATTATCATGTGTTTCCTGCCTGTACCAAAATATCTCATGTACTCCATAAATAAACACATATACCTACTATTTACCCGCAAAAATTAAAACAAAAATTTTCAAAAGAATATCTAGATTTGGATACTAAACTATTTGGTTAACCTGGCTATAATGCACAACTTTGCCAAAAGCTTTAAATAATCAATGAGTCTGACTTACTTCATGTGCCAAATGAACATCTAGATCATCTAGTAAAAGAAAATAACTTGACATCTCAATTAAAGCTTATAAAATCATTTAATATCAACAAACGGAAAAAGAGTACAGAATTGTCAGTAGAATGCGTTTAGTTTCAGTATTTAGTATTATCCCGTTTGTATCACTCGAGTTGGTCAAAACTGACTCCATCAAAATTCTTAAAATCAGAGTTTTTTTCCTGATCAAAACAAAAATCACAAAACTATATTAGATTTTAACAATGTTATGTATAGATCCTAAAATATTTCCAGTGAGAGCTCAATATAACCTATGTTAAATTCTAAATTTGTCACAAAATTGCACAAATTTAATTGATTTTGTAAAAAAACATAGCTGAATGAGCAACTAATTAAACATTATAATAAGTAATATATATTTCTGTCTGGTATTTGCATAATGTTTCTATTGTGGTTAAATATACATAACCTAAAATTTACTGTTTTACAATTTTTATGTATAAAATTCAGTGGTAGTACGCATGGTTACATTTCACATTTCCCTGCACCTATCATCACCATCTACCTCCAGACCCTTGTCACCTTCCTGAATTGACCTTCTGCTTGCTTGAGATTTTTAGGAATGTTAAAAATATTTTATCATACTTTTTTTGCATCAAAGTGAGTTTTAAATACATTGCTCAAAAAACAAACAAAAAACTTAAGTTTGGACCTCTGATACAGGCCTAGTAAATAAGTTGGTCTTTCTTTAAAGTGAGTTTTATAGATTCAAAAGTTCTTTCAAGTTTTATATAAAATGTGAAATACTAAGAAATAAAGCTTAGATCAGTTGAGGGCTCTAAGCAATGTTAATCTATAATTACTTTTCATTATACATAAATTTTAATACTATTTTTATAAATGCTTCAAGTAAATCTGCAGGATACATATTGGTTAAGAGCTGAGGAGAATTATCTGGCTGTAGGACCATGCCACTTTTAAGAATTAAGCTTGTCCTCAAGGCTAAGTATAATTATTTCCAGTTGTGTTCATTGTTATTTTATCCTTAATGAGTTCCAGAATCTCTTTTTAATATTTTTAACCTTTATCTCAAAATGTGCATTTTAAAATTTCCTAATATTAGACAGTTAAACATACACATTCATTGCCATCATATGATATTTCATTATAAATATCGCAAATTCTTGTCTTTGATGTTTTACTAATATTTTGCTTTCTGAGTAGAGTTAATGACTTGGATCTTAAGACTTTTTTTTTTTTTTTTAGCTTTCAACACATGAAGAATGAAATAAATAAATATATCTATGCCTAAAATAGTTAACTGCATGCCTAGTTTTAAATTCTGATAGCCCAGCAGTTAGTATCAGCAGAAATCCCAGGAAAGCTAACATGTTGTATATCAAACTGTGGGCTTAGAAAATCAATAGACAGAAAGCTAGTCACCCCCAGCAGCAAACGATTTCATAGTGCTTTTCATTTTGCAAAAGCAGGGAACTCTCAAGAATTAGAAAACGGGTTCCTGAGCCTATGAGTTATCAAGACATAAAATTGTGAAATCATCAAGAGCTCCAAGTAACTATCCACCAATAGTGATAGAAACGTAACAAAAACTTAAGATTAGAAGAATTAAAGCATGTGAATAAGAATTATTTTCTCGGCCGGGCACGGTGGCTCAAGCCTGTAATCCCAGCACTTTGGGAGGCCGAGGCGGGTGGATCACAAGGTCAAGAGATCGAGACCATTCTGGTCAACATGGTGAAACCCCATCTCTACTAAAAATACAAAAAATTAGCTGGGCATGGTGGCGCATGCCTGTAATCCCAGCGACTCAGGAGGCTGAGGCAGGAGAATTGCCTGAACCCAGGAGGTGGAGGTTGCAGTGAGCCGAGATCGCGCCATTGCACTCCAGCCTGGGTAAAATGAGAAAAACCGCGACAAAAAAAAAAAAAAAAAGAACAAAAAGAATTATTTTCTCTAAATTTTTCCTTTACATTTTCTTCTAACGAAATCATTCAATGAATATTTGATTGCCTAATTTTTTGCATTCAAAAAATGCAAGGCACAATGCTAGGCAAAAGGAATATAAATGAAAGATAAAAAGTCTACCTGCAAGGAGCACAGAGTCTGTAGTACAGAACAGCGAACTGTAATAAAAAGATAATTATTGTAAGATCCCTGGTAGGAGTAGGCACAGGATACTATGGAGCATGTAGGGTTGGTACTATTGTTCAGTCATGGCCCATGATGAAAGACTACCCAAAAGTGTTGTATTTAAATGAGGTGCTAAATTTGAGTTAACCAGACAGAGCAGAAACAAATCAGAGGTAATGCTGTGGAAAAGCCTGGCGTCAGAAGATGGCTAAATTGGAGTAAAAAAAATAAATAAAAATAAGCAAAACCAGTGTATTTGACTGATGAATTTAACCAGATTATAAATGTTAAGTTACACAAATATATCAAAAATGATATTTTTTCATAAAGTGAATTACTGTATAGAAGAGATGCAAAGATTATTGAGTCAGCTACAAGTAATGAAAACACTTTTTTCATTTTAAGAATAGTTAATATAACATTAAAAATATTGTTTAGTCAGTAAATATTGATTACAATATTTGCTTGTAATATTTGGGATCATTTTGTACTGCTCTATATCGAGGGCTTTGAGCAGGTGAACATTACCGTTTTCTAAGTTTTGCATTGGTAATACTTAGCAGTAATAATAACAAATTATGAATTTGTTCATTTTATTTAAGATTGCAACTAAAACATGTCTTTATTAACCTTCTTTTAGTAGGCAAGTTATGAAAGTTAGAAAAGTTGATTAGTCACACATGCAAAATTGTCTTCCCGATATTCTTATCTTTGCCCACATAAGTCTAATTGAAAAGTTAGAACATTTGCCAGTAAGGATAGAATTGTATGACATAGTTTTATGGCATGCCTTTGAGTAACTGGAAATGTTGACTGCATTTTTTTCATAGCCACTGCTGTCCACTGACCATTTGAAGATTATTCTCTACCATTTCCTAAATAGCTGACTGAATTGTTAAACGCGATGGATAAAATCTGATTCATTTTATTTGGAATACTTTAGAGCTACATACATTTGGGTGGTTAATACCTAAATCAGTATAGGCCCTTACACAGTGAATCTTTTTAAGTGTTTTATTTTTTCTCCCATGCTACGGCGATCATTGAACACATCTTCTATCTGTTGCCTAGAACTCGGCTAAGTGAAAATCCTTTTTCACTTACATAACTTTTTCATTCACCTGTAGGATTCAGCAAGTTAATATAATAACTGTGCATTTGCAATAGCAGGTGGCTAGTCCTCTAATTTTGTCGTGTCATGTATTCCAACTAGTTAAAATAAAATTTATATCACCTGGCAGTTTTAAAGGTAAAGGCACTTGCAACCGATTTGGTTTAATGAAATTGAAGCCTTAAAATATGACTAAAGAGAAGAAGGCTTTTGATTCTCTCCTGAATTCATAATGGAAACAACTCTTCTGGTCTAAAGAGATCAGGAAAAACATGGTTATGCCAGAACAGTAGAAAAAGATTTATTCTGTATTAGTCAACAAGGTAGAACATTCTAATTATCTTTGCTAGGGAAGATTAGAGATTGCATTTTCAACTGAATTGGTTTTTTAGGTACTTTATATTGCTCTTGTATATTGAGTGAAGACGTGGAATAATATCAATCACTTTTTCAATGAAAGGAAGATTTAAGCATAGATGCTGACCCAACTTATGTGAGCTTTGTTTTAGTAGAATGCTAATTAATGGAGATGGTAATCTAAATTTCATTGTATTCTTAGATTTGGGAACAGGTGTTATAGCATTGATTATTCAATGAAAAGGCCAGTAACCTGGAAAGGTTATACACATAACTTTTGCTAACTTGTTAATTGATTTTTCCCTGTGGTGGTCTGTTTCACCTTTTTATTTAAAAAAAAAAAAGCCAAGTGAACCAGCATGTGTACAACAGCCTAATGCTCTTTTTAAAAATTGTTAATAGGTCTCCAAACATAATCCTCCAACACTGTTGGGATCCTATACAGTCCTTTCACTTGAACTTTAAATTATCTGTGTCTCAGTAAGAGCAACTCCATTTTGTTAAGGCCTCTCTTACTCTTTGAGAGTAGCATTGGGCTCTTTGTTACAGATAGCAGTAAAGCCTTCATTGTTTAAGATCCATTTCAATGATACCTCTATTTGATGAAGGTTTTCCTGAAAATCTCCCTCATCCTAGTGATTTCTTCTGAGTTACAAGACTTCTTGGTACCCATTTGCAACTTAAAATTAGTTAGGGTCCTTTCAGCTGTAGGTGATAAAACTCTACTAAAAATAGTTTATACCACAAATGATGTGGGGAATTTTTGACCCACGTTGGTGGGAAGTTCAAGGAGTGGCCATAATTAAAGCTCAGCTAGATTCCAGGCATCAAATTATGTGGTCAAGATAGTCTCTCTTTATCTCACTCAGTTTTGCTTTTCTTTGCATGAACTTGACCCTCAGTCCCTTCATTTCCAGTAGGATGGCACTGATACACAACAGTCTTGCCAAGTTTACATTCTGCTTAGAAGGTACCAACCATTTTCCCAAATATTTGAACAACATATTTAACAAAATTGATGATTGCATTAGTATATTTTAGTTACATAACCTGTCCACAGATAAATTACTGTGACAAAGAAAATTAAGAAAGCCATAGCCTCACCCGCAAACCCAGGGTCTCAGGTCTACTCTAAGAATATCATATGAGTTGAGAAAGGGGAGGCATAGTTCTGTAAAAGAAATCTGGACTAGTTTGGCCAACAAGCAGTAGTGTAGAAAAAGAATCTTTGGCAGAGAAAGAAAAAAAAGATAGCTGTGCACGAATATAACTGATATCTGTATTTTTTTGTACTAATATATACTATTTGATGTGTAAATTGATGTTGAGTGCATATTTTATCATCCTGGATAGGTATCAAAATCTTTCTAACATTGAAATAACTGTACTTCCCATTTTAAAATACTGCTTAATGAAGATGTTATAGAAACTTACAAATTAAGGATGAGAAGTTGATTTTTTGTCTTCAGTTGCTAATTCTAGTGATCAAAAGATAAAAGTGTATCAGTATACTAAGGACTAAAGAAAAGTTAACAGGAAAATGTTATGGTAATCTTCTGAACCTTCATTCCTTTTATCAACATGTCTCTTCATAGGCTTATTCTCCTTACAACAGTATAATGAATGTATTTTGTACTGTGTACATAGCAATACTGAGAGGTCGTTGAAAGCAGAACCTCTGTTTCTCGGTGCCTCTCTGTGTATGCATTGCGTAGATCAGTATCTTACCGGTACAATAGTTGTTTTAATTGTTGATCCTTATAAAAGTGAAACATTTTCAAATAAAAGTACTGTCTGTATTAAAGGATTATTTTATTTTTTTTCTGCCTTAAGTGGTCTCAGTGTTAAGATTTGAGCACTTTAGAAGCTGTCCTTCTAATCGGCTAGTCAATTCATGTCTACTGATAATTTGCAAGTTGCTTTTGTTTTTTGAGTTCATTTGAAATGATCTGTATGAGTTTCTAGGTTAGTGTTAATGCTCCTTATCAGATGAGATGGTAGGTTTTGAGGGTGACAACATAAAATTGGAGAGAGAAAAAATTTTTTATCGTATGTTGCCAGAACAAGTTTTTGCAAGTCAATTTAGTTGACTAAATTTCATTTTGGCTTTCTTTTCTCGTTTTCGATAGATAACTCTAACATTCTTAAATATATGAGAAAGCTTAACATGGTGAATTCCATTGTGAAAAGCGCCCTGCCATAGGCAGCCAGGCTATTATTAGGCTCTTGGCAAATATGGCTGATACATGTTAATGGTGATACACTGTTGCATGCATATACACTTGATCTTTATACAAATACAGGGTATCAGTCACCGGGAGAGAACATAGAGATGGTTTAGAAACCCATCACCACTAAAGGGAGAATATAGAAAAACAGGTTAAACCCATGTCTGCTGGTGCTGACACCATGGCGTTCATTTCACTTGACATGATCAGAGAGCAAAATCAGTTACCTGAGATGGCGTTTTCTTTACATGTAATGATTGCCATTTTATTCTGCCTAGTATCTAGTCCAGTGTTTGACATAAGACAGCAGAATAAATAATTGTTCCAAAATTAATGAATGATTATCTATTGGTTAAAGCCATCTTGAAGGACAGGAAATAGATTCTTAAGTGGCTTTGTTTCTTTTATAGTCATCTGCTATTGAATTTCACATTGATCTGTTGTTTGTTCCATATCCATTTCTTGTTTGGCTTTTCTACTGAAAAATTA
Source organism: Sapajus apella (assembly GCF_009761245.1). NCBI lineage: Eukaryota > Metazoa > Chordata > Mammalia > Primates > Cebidae > Sapajus > Sapajus apella. Next base: position 2,628,468 of record NW_022436974.1, on the reverse strand, counting down.
GAAATAACTTAGTGGAAGAAAGCAGGCGGCTACTATGAGTGAACAAACAACTTTTATTCCCTGTGTAGTCACTAAGCCTTAAAGCAATTGTGTTTCTGGGGAAGAAAACGTTGTTTGAAGAGTTATGGCTCTAAATAGAAGGTAAATGTTGCCATCGTTGTAATTCTTCCTCTTCGGGGGAGGTTCTACTAATACTGGCTCCTTCCTAGTATATTTGAATAATTCTTAAATGTGTATTTATTCTGTGAGGTTCAATATAGAGAAAGGAAATGTCAATTTGAATTATTTTAGAGATAGTATCAAAAGATTTTTTAATTCATGGTCAAAATCCATTAAAATATGTACATATTTTATCTAATCATTAGAAGTCATTTTAATTTCCCCCAGAAACATAACAGCTATTAATAATAAATGATTATGGAAGTATATCATTAAATCTTATGAAAGCCTTTTTCTATACATATATCCCATCACTTCTCTTCAGGTGAGGTAATGAAACTATTGACTTCTTTATGATAATACATATTCAATCTGAAAGATACCGATTGAGAAATTTTTCCGTGAAAGGTACTTTTTAGATGTATTTGGATGAGGTAAGCAGTAGAAAGATGAGTAAAATGTGATCATTACATCAAGTCTCATGTGAGCTCAGGGTAAGGGCAAGATGTATATAAATCAAATGCATAATTAATATGCATTCTCAAAACACATAAGAGGAAGTCAAAGCAGGGAAATACATAACATGGGTGCAGAAAGAGGACAAGTTTATGAAATTACGAGGGAGACTGTGAAGGAGGCACAGGGATGTGGTAAGTGGTGAAGGGGAGAATGCAGAGAAGGGATGTAGAAGTTACAAGAAGCAGCAGCCAGGCAAGCAAAGACACACCCACAGAGTGAGACTCAGCCTGGTTGTATATACAGGGATTAATTCAGCCTCATGGAAACTCAGTTTTCTGTAGGGGACTAATGAGAATTGACAGTAGAAAGGTTGCTTGGATCCACATTGTTCAATGCCTCAGAGTTGGTGAAGAGGTGTAAAGAAATTTGTTGGAACACGAGAAACGATTTGATGTGTTTTAACATCACAGAATAATACGATGGCACTTTAAAGACTATTTTAGGAGAAGTATTCAGGGTATTTATAGTTTTTTTTTTGCCTGGTTCATTTAGTTTGATGAAGATGAAATGCCTCTTCTTTCCATCTCTGCTTCTCCAAATCCTGCCTATCCCTCAAGTCTAATGCAAATGTTGCCTTCCTCAAGAGGTCTTCTGTTGCCCCACCAGACTGAAGTAATCATTGCTAGAGATTGCAATGCTGGTTTTCTGCATGTAATTGCAAAATTGTTAGTATGTCATTTTTTGTTTGTATAAAATACTGTACGCTAGGGTAAAGCTTTATGTAATCTAAAACATGAATCACTGACATTTTTTTTTTAAATTGTACTTTAGATTCTAGGATAACTGTGCAGATCATGCAGGATTGTTGCATAGGTACACGCATGGCAATATAGTTTGCTGCCTCCATCCCCCCTTCACCTACATCTGGCATCTTAAAGACTGAGAAAGTCTCTCATGCTGTGAAGACATGTTGTGTATTTCAAAGTAGCCAGAAGAGAAAACTTGAAATGTTCGCAACACAGTGAAATGATAAATACTAAAGGTGACAGATGCCCCAAATACTCTGACTTGATCATTATACATTCTATGCATGCAACAAAATACCACATGTACCCCATAGATATGTAAATACTATATCCCAATAACAAATTCAAACAGAAAATGCATGTTCATTTAGAAAGTATTTCTGTATAATTCTACAGTATTCAAGAGGGTGAAGAAAATGGTAATTAATAAAGTACCATCTCTCTGCTATATTATCCTTAGTCAACTCAGCATCATTGTTCAGTTTTCCAGAGTTTCCTTTCTCCATGTAGTTTCAGATCAGAATTTGCCAAGAAAAAACACTCATGCAAGACTTGGAAGGCAGAAGTGAAGAGGTTAGTTGCAGAAAGGTTCTTGGATAGAAGCCTGTCTCCTGAGAGGCTCTTACTTCTGAGTTGCAGGCAGTGAAAATGGTTGGTGCCCACACTCCCTGAGATTGCCAAGGTTTGTCACTGACCATGTGATTGACTAGATTATAGCAGCTATATCCCTGGCCTTACTTAGCCCTCCAACAGTTTTTAAAGCCTCTGTTTCTCTGTATTGAACATTTCCAAACCGAACTACCTAAAGTGGCTTGTAGCTTTTATTTTTTTGATGAAAATTTGACTGATACAACTTCTATTACAAAACCTATTCTTACTGTGGTTAAAGGTTTACTTAATGAGTAATACCAAACATAATTAAGATTACAAAATGGAAAAATTGGCTTTCTAAGGTGAGAAAGAGACAGTGCATTGAAATAATAAATATCAGTTCCCGCAACAAGTGAAAATAATTTAGAAATAACACCTCAAGGTTATCACATAGACTGTAGCCCTACTGGGGAATTCCAGAAGAAATAAGTATCTCAGAATTAATTTATTATCGGAGTGAGGAGAATTAAGCTGTTTACACGTGGACTCCTTTCAAGCATTAAAGTCAGCTCAGGTGGTGGTGATTACCAAGTAGTGCCCTAAAAATACAGTTGGATGCCAGAAAAAGCCCTCATGCACTTGTTGGTCTTTAATATCTGGGCCAGCCAGACATTGGAAGGACAAGACCTGAAAGAATATAAATGGAGCACTGACAAGTCTTGTGCAGCCAGGTTAAATGTTTTATTTATCTCAGGATTCTCCTAGGTTTGGTGATCATTCACCAAAATAAGGTGCTATATCAGAAGGGTAACTTTGCTATTAGATCAGGGAAGCACATTCAGCTACCAATTGTAGATATTTCATTTGTATTTATGCTGGATTATTTTGATTTAAACTGAACATGTTTGGTAGAATGAACCCCTGGATTTAATCAGGCAAAAGGCTTACTGTGTTTATTGGTTATGCAAGGTCTCTTGCAGCCTTAAAAGGAGCAATTAAAGTATTCATTTCAGCATCAACTTGGTTCAAATTGCAGGCAAATTAAAGTCTAATTTATTCTTCTATAATTTATCATCATTATCACTCACAGTATAACTAAGAAACTTAGTATTATTATTTTTGGGATAGACATTTGCCTCATCTAGAAATCTCATTACCTCTGCATTGTATTTTGCTTTTTCAACTATTTTTAAGAGGCAACACTGCCTAGAAGGAAAGGCAACTCTAGATTGAAACACCACAAAACCTCACTTTTTTTTAGGACTTGGGAAATTATGTCAGTCTTAAAATATCTGTTATTCCTAGGATAAAATGTTGCATGATTTAATCAACCTCCAGTGTTTTGTAAAAGTGGTCTTCCAGTTGGTCACAATGTACCATGTATCATATACAGGTATTACTAATTTAACCAAAAGACGTGCATAAAAATCTGAATTATGCCTATCTACACACATTTCCATGGGCCAAGAAATAGAAAGTTAAATTCTTTCTCTGTATGTCTCTGTCTCTCTCTCTTTCTCTCTCTCTCTCTCTCTCTCTCTCTCTCTCACACACACACACACACACACACACACACACACAGTATATTTATAACCATTGAATATAACAGTTTATAAATCTTTTAGTTTAGAAAATATTTAGAGAGCTAATAAAGGGCATACGGAAATACATTGGCATTGATTACTTCTTTCTTTTTTTTTTTTTTTCTGCTTTGCCAGGGAAGTGGAATTGCATCTAAATAATGGCCTGCCCTTACATTTTAGAAGCAAAGTTGTTTAAAAACCTCAAACAAGTAAAAGCTATAACCGGTTAATTTGTTTACAATTTACTGTTAAGATAATTGAGATAGTGCCACTTGCTTGTGAAAGCATTATTGGAAAAAATCTGATGTACTCAGCACATATTCACAAGTACAAATTAAATACTTAGACAAACAAAAAGTCAACTTTTTGCAACTATTAACTGCTCCTGAAATTTGCTTTCCTAAATACTCACAGATCAAATAATAAATACATTAGGACAATGCCAGAAATTACAGACCTAGTAATGAAAAGAATACAAAGTCTATTACTGTTAGGATAGTAAGTGGCACAAATAGTGATGATCATTTAATTTGTTTTTTAACCAGATTATTATATAAAAGATTGAATTTATTAAGGCATTTGGATTGTTGTTTTGCTTGAGAAACTTGTGGTAGGAAGTAAATAACTTAAAACAATGATATTTTACTAGGTGGTAAGTGGGATTTTAACCGTTGTCTCTGTTTGGACTAGAGTCCCAAAAAATAAAAGTTTAAAAACTAATTTCTTCTAAATTCTAGAAAACCATTATTTGAGGACTTTACTCTTTTGGAACAGAGGTTTTTCTCAGGATTTATTAAGAAATAGCCCAAATGGTCTTAGTACATCGCAGTCATCTATTAATATCTTAACATCCTTGATTCTAGTCTATACAGGTAAATAAGTATTAGCATATTAAGGGAATAAGATGAGAAGGGAGTGATCCAGGGTACAGGATTTATGGGGAAAATTTAGCAAAAATAAAAATTATTAGATTTTTCTCAAATTATCAACAACTTTACTAACAATCATGTACATGCAATTTTTAAAAAGCTTCATTCTTACAATGTGAAGTCTATGTAAATATTTTGATGGCACAATTACACAGAACGTGTTGCTAGGTGCTGTAAAAATATAAAATGAGAATTCATTTCTTGTTGTTTTGTATATGTAATTTCAGACAAATGTTAGAGTAGTGACTGATTTGTATTATGTTTTAATGTGGTAATACTTGAGAAAAAATATTTTTATGCTCAGATTATTAAATAAAAAGATTCCAATAGACATTTCCAAATTATTAATTTGAGGTAAATTGATGATATACGTGAATCTACACTGTGGGAGATAAAAGGCATGATAACACTTTAAAATTCCCATCATAGGCTGAAAAAAATTAAGTGATTTAAATGCCTGTCAGTAGGTATATTATTAAATAAATTATAGTAAAGTAATTCATATAAGAAAGATGGGTTTGCATGATAAAAATAATAGTTGCCAAAATATTTGGTTTTCAGACAAATTTTAAAATGTAATTTGCATGTGGATGTATACATGTATATCTACAACATTGTTGGAAAGATCATTTAAAAAAGTAACTGTAATTGCCTCTGGGGAACAATTTTCAGGACATCAGGGTGGCAGGGTTTATGAAGAGACTTTGCTTTGGTCTAATCTTTCCTATGTAATTTGATTTCTTTTAACCATGTGAAGACAGTTTGCATTAATTTTCTGACATTGGATTCCTAGGTGACTCAGATGATTACATTAGCTGTCTTTCATCACCCTGCATCCCTGCAACAACCATCATGGCTCACCCATTTCACACAATTCAGGCACATGGCCACATGTGATAAAGAACACAAATTTCTCAAAATCTTTCTATTTCTTCCTCACAATTCAGGTCTGCTTTTAATATTTAACCATTCATTCTATGTGCTAGAGTTGGCACTTTACTTCCACCGTATAATATAGAGTACACATTCTCTATCCAGGGTTTACTCTTGGGCCTTAGTAATTTGTAGATTAGACAGTAGAAACTTTATTTCAAGTCCTTGACCAATCTCTTAATTATTTACCATGTCAAAGATTCTTTAATATTGTTGCTTTTATTGCACCCTTGTGGACCATTTGCTAAAAAGCAATTTGCTATTTTGGAGATAAATTAGCTTTATTACTTCCTGTTCTTGTACATTGAGAAGCACTGTGGACTGTTACTTTCCCTAACTCATCACCCATCCTTAGCATCAATGCATCAGTTAAATCTAAAGGGTTTATTTTTCACATCATAAAAAGGTAGAGTTAGGTTGTTTGTCCTGATTAAAACCACAAAATATTTTTGCTAATTTATCCTGAAGAATTGGTGGGTTTTATTTCCATGAAATTAATAATGACAAACCAACAAGGATGAAGCACACTGAGTGCTTTTCCTTTTATGGAAATACAGTGTTAGTTTATTTTTTATGTATGTGGAAGATCAGATTTTGAACTTTAATACTAAACTTAGTACTAAATTTCTGGAGGGTGGCACATGGAATTACTGAAACATTTGTTTTTAATTAGACAAGATAATAATGGATAAAAAATTTCTCTTAACTTTTGTTATGTTTCAGACCCATATCATGAGCCATTTACATGCAGTGTCATATCAGCCTTACAGTAATAGCGTTAGTAAAATACAGAGGTCACTGTCAGGGTACTTAACAAACTGCTTCAATTATTAAAGAACTAAATCAAGAATAATATAAATATTTGTAATTATAAAAACATTGACAATGATTATAATGCTGAAACTTGTAGTTAAACCAAACTGGTTTTTATTGTAGACTAAACAAGTTATTATGTTCTGTTTATATTTATTTCCTTTAATTCAGTTGTACTTACTTTTTTGTAATCACTGTTACATTGCTAATCACTACTAAGTTTTACTAATAGCATGTCATTTCAAATATTTCTTTACTTGGTTAGAAAAAAGCTAATTGGTATTGTCACACTCACCAAGAAAAGACACACGAACTGAGGCTCAGAGAAGTTAAATGATTTGTGCAAGGTAACACAGCAAGTAACTGGAATATAGTAGTCTCCCTTAGCAGTTTTGCCTTCTGCAGTTGCAGTTACCTGTGATTACTTGTGGTCTGAAAATAGGTGAATATGGTACAAGAAGATATTTTGAGAGAGAGACCACGTTCATCTAACTTTCATTACAGTATCTTGTTACAATTGTTTTATTTTTGTCAGTTATCGTTGTTGGCCTTTTATTGTACCTAACATATAAATTAAGCTTTACCGTAGGAAGAACATATGTATAGGAGAAACGTAATAAAGAAGGTGTGGTGCATCCATGGTTTCAGGTGGCCATTGGATGACTTGGAAGGTATACCCTGCGAATAAGAGGGGCTTACTATATCTGAAATACAAACTAAGATTTGTCTGATTGTGCAATCCATCTTAAAATCTTTTTATAATTTAGTGTTAAAATGTAATAACATACAAATATATGCATGTAATCAATGTAGCTACATATATATTGTGAAAAAATACTGTAAATGTTCATAGTAATTATCATTAAATTTATAATAACGCACGTATCATTATAGCTTTTCTCAACTGAACTGCAGCTAGAGTTCTGTGATTACTCTTAGGGTAAACATGTCATTTTTCCCATTTCACAGCTAAAGAACAGGGGTTGGAACACTCGGCCAAGGTGAGGATGATTTTGAATGACTCCAAAGATCCAGCACTACACAGATAGAAATCTATGGGTTGGGTCTTACTAGGGGTTCCTCTACTCTTGAAATTCTTCTCTTTCTTTACTAGTACGCCAAATTGATTTTTCACTCTAGTACCACTGGCTTGTGGCTTAAAATTGTTGTTGTCAACTTCACAAAGTTGAAAGTAGAGAATATTTAAAAATTAGTTTCCTACATATATGTAACAATGTTATTAACAATCTAAAGGGTGTAGATTTAATAATTTTTAATGTTCCCATTATGTACAGAGAAAAGTCTCAGAGGTCTTACTTTGCATTGCTCAGGATTAGATTTCCAAATTTGAAAAGTTATTGAGGTCTTTAAGTTACTCAATTTCTATGTATTCTGAAGAGTTTTGTTGAAACTATTACAAACGTGTTTCATTATTTAAGGCGTCTTCTTGGGGGTTTACAAAAATAGCCGTCTTCTTTTAGTTCTGAGACAAAAAGAATATTGCAAAATGATGGTTTCATTCATTATCTGAATAGAAATGTAACTGTTTGCATGCTAAAAAGATAGGTCCCCTCCCTAAGGTTAGTTCACAATTTTTAGGGACTAAGGGCCATAAAAGAAGTATGAGTCAGGTAGGTCTTGGTGCAGCTCCCCTTTGAAACCTCCAGAAATTACTCTCCTCCAAGTAAATGGCTACCGAAATCTTCAAAAAAGAAAACCGGCCGGGCGCGGTGGCTCACGCCTGTAATCCCAGCACTTTGGGAGGCCAAGGCGGGTGGATCACGAAGTCAAGAGATCGAGACCATCCTGGTCAACATGGTGAAACCCCGTCTCTACTAAAAATACAAAAAATTAGCTGGGCATGGTGGTGCGTGCCTGTAATCGCAGCTACTCAGGAGGCTGAGGCAGGAGAATTGCCTAAACCCAGGAGGCGGAGGTTGCGGTGAGCCGAGATCGCGCCATTGCACTCCAGCCTGGGTAACAAGAGCGAAACTCCGACTCAAAAAAAAAAAAAGGAAAACCTTCAATTTCTCAATGGCCATTTTTTTAATTGCATAATAATCCCGACAAGAACAGACTTCTACTCCAAGAATTGTCTATTTGGCATATTTCATGAACACAAATATTCTATTTTTAAACTGGCACGTGTATGCCTTGCTACTGCCATGCCTGCCTTGTACAGTAATGGCACACTTAGAAATGTTGTACAGTAGAAATTTTTCTGCTACTTTTCAGATCTAAATAGATATTTCTTGATGGAAACACATGTCTAATAAAGTGCAAGGCTCTGCTGAACATTAGTCTGAAACTGAAATTTACCCAGTATCACTGGATATTGCATTACATATTTATCAAGCAGCTTCGACAAGCAAGAGCATCTACCAGGTACTTGATACTGAATAGTGAAGACAGCCCTTTTCCTCACAAGTAGTTATTAAGTCTGTTATGAAATCTAGTGTATATGACAAAACAGCAACAGCAAAACCAGTTACCACCTGGAAAGGCAAACCCTTTAATAGAGACACACCCTCAGTTCTATAAAGCCACAAAGGAAGAGCCCATTGCATTCTACTGATCAGGAAAAGTGCAGCAGTGTTAGGGATTTTTTGTTTAAGGTTTCACTTAAAATAAGATCTGTAGAGCTTTTGGAATATTGTGAGAAAACACAGGCAAAGCGAGCTAGGTAAGAAGCATCTAAAATGCACATAGGGCTGGAAGAAGCATGACGCACATAGGGCTGGAAGAAGCATGACCCACATGGCAGACCAGGATTTTAGGAGAGTGGAGTACAGAGTACATGTGCCGTGGGGCTGCAGATCAGGTTGAAGAGGAAGGTGAGGTCCAGATAAAGAAAAGTTATTAACACTGCTTGAGAGGTTAGCATATACTTTGTCTTATTCCAGAGCAATAAAGAGTGTTGACTAAGGAAGAGATCGCCCGGTTTGTATTTAGAAAAGTCAATCAGGCAGTAATATCCAGGATATATTGGAAGTGGACTTGGGAGATGAAAAGCAAGAAAACACTGTTACAATGTAGTTTGTAGTGGTCCAAGATAAAGTGGTAAGGGCTGAGTTCAAAACCTGATTAAAGTAACTCTAAGTGGGATGAAATAGCCAGGGCAGAAGAAGGGAAAGTGATGAAACTCAAGGCATGAGGGAAATTTAAGAAGATACAGTTTTCACCAGTGTGAATACCACTAAGAAGTCAAATTAGATAAAAGTGGGTAGGCATTATTGGATTTAGAAATTCTGACAGTGTTTGATTATTGCTGGCAAAATTTCAGGGGAAAGGCGGAGAAGGAAGACTGACTGCGGTGGGCACCATGGGGGCTTTAAGGTTAATTCTATGAATAAGATATGCTAAAATGTTTCACTTGCTTTTTAATCTTGGCCCTGCTATTTAGTACTTGATTCTGTCTATTTAATTGGAAATGCTGTTGAATTGGAATATCCTTATGTTCCCGTTAGTCTCTCTTAGTCTAATCTATACACTGCTCCTCAGATAAGCATCTTAAATCACCCTCCCTCTGTCGAACACCTTACCCTTGTGAATGTATTCCTAAGGGTTAGGGACTCTGCCCAGTCTCTTCTGTCATTCTACTTTATGCTTTCCACAGTCAGTGTTGGGGAAGAATGGAGGTGGACGAGAACAGAAGTAGGCAAGATGATAGCTCTCCTGGTGAAAGGTGACTCCTGTCATCAGTGTCTCTCCACCCAAAGCACTTGCTTGTTCCACTCTGTTGCCTAGCAAGAGACAGATATGGAAGTCTCACTGTGGTAATGAATGTAAGGTTTGATCATCGCAATAAAAATAGAAAATAGATGAATAGAAAACATAATATACACAAATACCTGTGTGCACTTGCGAGGAATGAAGAAGGAATGCTGCTCACACCATTCATGACAATTCCTGGACAGAAGTGGAAGTGGCATGGGTTTGACTAGAAAGAGAAGTCTCTTATTTTTTACTTGCTGTAATTCTTTTTTCCTTTTAAATTTTCATTATTTTTCTAACAAGAAGATCTTTAAGATGTAGGTTACATATGTCAATATATAATGTGAAAATCACAGAGTATTCTGAATCAAAAACATGAAAGTCAACAATTCCACACTTGGGAGATTAGCACACCCTCACTGAAATCTCAATTTAGCTAGTTTTGCTTATGCAAGTCACTTAAATTCTTTGAGACCCAGTTTCTTTTTTAAGATGAGGATAATGTTACCAAAATTTCACAGTTCCTTTAAAATTAGAGATTATGTATTGTTAAACAGCCTGGACAGTGTGGAGCAGGAGCTTAGCAAATGGTAGATGATAAAATGGGAAATCCTAGCAGTAGAAGTAATATAAAAATTTAGCCTGTTACATATTTTCTGTACACCCTACCTTTCTGCTTGACAATTCCTGAGTCTGGGAAGGTTTTGTGTTCTGAATTATAACTTCTGCAGGGAACTTGAATCCCAGGGATGTGGTGGCATTTTTATTTTTACAAATACATTTATCAGCTATGTTTATAGCTGTGAAAACAAAGTATAGAGGAGAGGGAAAAATGTCCTTTAAATGACAGCATCCCTAGGGAAAATGATAAGCTCATGGTTGGTAAATAAATGATGTTTATATATTTGTATGTTCATGTCAGTTTTGTCACTATTTTCAAGCTGGCACTTGGGGGTTCACAGCTTTCATTTTATTACAGTTACTTTATTTATAAAAGTATAAAATCCAGGAAAAAAGAATTTCCCAAGTGGTGCACTAAACCAGTACTCTGAAGCAAGAAAAAGCTTTTGTCTGCTTTCTTTGACTGTTTTCAGCGCAAAGTGAACTTGAAAAAAGAATTAGAAGCCTTTTGACATGGATAAAATTTAATTAAAATTTATTTTTAGTCTCTTGAATGTTTCATGCTTAAAAAAGAACTGAAGTAGAAAGCTGTAGAAGTAGGAAAGCATTTTTTTTTATGTTCTGTAAATCCCTGACCTAGGATAACAGATACACACACACACACACACACACACACACACACATATACACACACACACAAACCAATGGGCACTTCATAAATCATCTGAGAACAAAAAAGAATGACAATTCCATTTTTATCCTAAACTATTTTTACATTTTCAGAATTTTTACATTTTCAATATTGTAGGGGAGATTGGGTGGCCAAACTAAATAATTACCCAGTGAAATTGAAAAAGCATCTTCTGTAATATATGCAAGTTATTTAGACATAGTTTGACATGAGCATACAATAAAGTTGTTAAAGCATTTTTTTGCTTTTTTTTGTTGTTGTTGTTTGCAATTTGCTCCTTCAGATCCCATTTCCACCCTGGCCTGTCAGTGTTCTGAGAAATTGGGTCTTTGGCTGGTACCAATGACCTTTCTTTTCTTCCAGCTTTTATTTGGGTTGATGCTACCAGTGATAGGAGTAGAAGATTGGAGGGCAAAGAATGTAAGATTAGAGTATTAGTTCCCTGCTCCTTGCTACTTATGCAAATTTCTGCAGCCAGCTTGAATTTCTCCCCAGAAAATAGGTTTTTATTTTCTATTGCATAGTCAGACTACAAGTTTTCCAAAGTTTTATGCTCTGCTTTCCTTATAAAACTGAATGCCTTCAGCAGCACCCAAGTCACCTTTTGGTTTTGTATTCTTTGAGATTGAGCTTTGCTTTTGTTGCCCAGGCTGGATTGCAATGGTGTAATCTCAGCTCACTGAAACCTCTGCTTCCGAGGTTCAAGTGATTCCCCTGCCTTGGCCTCCCAAGTAGCTGGGATTACAGGCATGAACCACCATGCCTGGCTAATTTTTTATATTTAATAGAGATGGGGTTTTACCATGTTGGTCAGGCTGGTCTCAAACTCTAGACCTCATGCTGTCCACCCACCTCAGCCTCCCAAAGTGCTAGAATTACAGGCATGAGCCATCATGCCTGGCTCCAAGTCACCTTTTGAATGCTTTGCTGCTTAGAAATTTATTCTGCTGGTTACCCTAAATCATCTCTCTCAAATTCAAAGTTCCATAGATCAGTAGGCAGGGTCAAAATAACTCCAGTCTCTTTGCTGAAAGTATCAAGAGCACTTTTGCTTCAGTTCCCAACAAGTTCCCCATCTCCATCTGAGACCACATCAGCCTGGATTTTATTGTCCATATTGCTATCAGCATTTTGTGCAAAGCCACTCAACACATCTCTAAAAAGTTCCAAACTCTTCCTCATTTTCCTGTCTTCTGAGCCTTCCAAACTGTTCCAACGTCTGCCTGTTACCCACTGCCAAAATCGCTTCCATGTTTTCGGGTATCTTTTCAGCAACACCTCTTTTTACTGATACCAATTTACTGTATTAGTTTGTTTTCACACATAAAGTCATACACAAAACTGGGAAACAAAAGGTTTAATTGGAATTACAGTTCCACATGCCTGGTGAATCCTAGAATCATGGTGAGAGGCAAAAGAGAAAATGAGAAGAAGCAAAATCGGAAGCCCCTGATAAACCCATCAGATCTCATGACTTTTTCACTCTCATGAGAATAGCAGAGGAAAGACAGATCCCCATGACTGAGTTACCTCTCCCTGGGTCCCTTCCTCAACACATGGGAATTCTGGGAGATACAATTCCAGCTGAGATTTGAATGGGGACACAGGCAAACCATATCAAATCTAATACTGTATTTTTACTGTACTTTTCTATGTTTAGATAGGTTTAGATACATAAGTACTTAGAATTCTGTTACAGTTGCCTGCAGTATTCTATACAGTAACATGCTGCCCAGGTCTTTAGGCTAGGAGAAATAGGCTATGCTATATCTATAGCCTGAATATGTAGTAAGCTATACGGTCTATGTTTGTGTATACTGATATTTGCACAATAAAATTGTCTCACAGCACATTTCTCAGAATGTGCCCCCCTTGTTAAGCAATGCATGGTTGTATTTTTAAGATGCAGTGTTGGCTATTTCTGTAAGAACACAACAGTTGTTCTCAAAGATTTGGTCTCTTTTAATACCTACCTTGATGTACCTGTAATTGCTTGCCTAATCAGACTAACATCACTGATTCTCAACAGCGATAGAGTGAATAGAAATCATATATTGCTTAAATTCAAGACTGACTTTAGTCTTTTATTCCTCTGTCTTACCTCTTCAGCTCATGAAGTCTGACCAAAAGTAAATTGACAGTGCCCTTGATTTTTTTTTTTTTTTTTAAAGTCTGGAGCCACATTTTTTCTCTCATAGTCCCTAATATTAATTGACTATAATGACACATAAGAAGTCTTTAAAGATTTAGAACACTGCCTTGTCCCAAGAACCTAGTATTGTGTGTAGTATATACTGGGGACTAAATAAATAAAAGTAAATAAATACACATTTAAATAAATGAGTTGCATAAAAGATTTTAATGAGCTTTAAGTAATTAAACCATTTCCAGACATATGTTATCTTACTGTACACACCCTGAGCACACTGAGATGGAAATTTGTATGTTGGATTTTCACTGGAAAGTGCTCTTGAAATACTAGTAAGGGAGTGAGGGTATCTGGATTGAACAGAGAGGGAGTATTGAAATAACAGTAGCAACAGATGTCTCAGAAGATCCCACAGAAAGCTCTTGAGCTAGGATATTTCCTTATAATTTTTTCTAACTGGTGAGAAGGGCTGAAATCTTTGAACTCCTGAATATACCAAGCATTAGAAGTGGGCTACCCTGCATCTCTCTGTTCAGCCATGCCCAGGGAAAGATACAGAGAGCAAGGAAATGAGTGCCTCTGTCCTGAAAGGAAATAGGGGTGGCAAATAACAGCATCTACTTCATATACATATGTTAACTGATTATATATCTATAGCTATCTTTCCATTTTTAGATATAGGCAGAAGATCTTTATTTTCAAATGAGGAAATCATGGGAAATGGCATTAAGTTTTCTTAATGCTATAATTTCTATAATTGGGCAGCTTCCCATTTTAGCCAAAGATCTATGAGTTGGCTACAAAAATGAGACCCCAGTGGCATAAAATTGTCTCTATTTTAAAATCCTTAAACACAATTTACCTGATCTATTGATTTATTCATCTTTAGGCACAGAAAAATACATTAGGGTTTAAGCATGATGGTTAATACTTGTAATGAGCTAGAAGCAATTACATTGATGTCTAAACATACTTTTTGATACTTAATTATTGGGGGAGACATGAAATCTAATGAATTAAGATTTGAAGTAAGTACATTCATGGAGGTTAAAAACTGGAAGGGTGGCAAAGTCAGGAAAAACAGATGGCTGTGAAGAACTTGATTTCCGATAATCTTTTCCCAACAACTGGAGATTTTAAACTATCAGGTGTAGCAATTAAACTTTAATCCAGCTATTGGGATTTCTTAAAAAGAGATGGAGGTAAAAGTCTGCACACTGAGAGATAGGATGAAATACTGAGTAGAACAAATGGGCCAAGAACTACCTGAGCAAATGACAGTCAACTTTGATGATAATAGGAAAAGTAACCTGGAAAAGTCTATAATACCTGGATTCTAGTTACTGAACTGTGAATTGCTTCCAATGTTCCTCAGCCTGGTTCTCAAAGGAACAGGCCAAAGTTCTCACCTTGGTATGGGATTGAGGATAGCGGGAATTTTAAAAAGGAGAGAGAGGAGGGCATGTCCTATAAGTCCATGATTGTAGAAATGGCAAGCACTCCATCTTAGGAAGTAGGAAGGTACAGTGAACCTGAAATTCCTACATCATCTGGAATCTGACCTATGAAGGAGATCTCAGATAATGGAGATTTCTGGAGTGAGTGCCATTATTCTGAAGGTCCCAGCCATTATAGGGTGCATAGTATTTCATTATTATCGAAGCTGGAGAGGTAGAAGCAAACTTCAACTTAAACCTGAGCAGGTTTGATTCTCATGGTCATCTTAGCTTCCCTCACTCCTCATATGTCCCTGCTTCTCCAACCCTGCTCAATCCTGTTATTAAATGCATAATAGCAACAATAGCTAACATTATTTTGTTTGCCATAACTTCCAGTGTTTGTGAACCTGACTTCCTCCTCATCTCACCTCTCTGGTTCAGTTGAAGGCTGCGAGTCACTGTACCCTTTCTCCCCTAAACACAGGAAGGCATGTGATCTCCTCTCTTTGCTTACAATAATTGGGCCAAAGATTGGCATGAAACCCACATTAGAACATTCAGATCATCCTATTCTGGGATTTTCTAAGTGTAGCTGATAAGGAAGATTTCATTCTGCTTAAAAGAATAAAAGAGTACCAGTCTTGAGTTGCCTCTGGTCATGTTTCCTGCTGTGCTGAAAAATCCCATTTGATATGTTATATAATAGAAAATGGCACTAATACAGAAAGACAAGATTCAGAGAGAAATTGAACGTCTTGAGAATATCCAGGTTTCTTGTTTCGTAGTCACTGAGTCTACAGTGGTATTCTGTCATTTGGTTACATGAACTAATAAATCTCCCTTTTAAATTTTTAAATCTTTAATTTTTTAAATCTTTAATTCTTAATCTGTTTCAAGTTGGATCTGTCATTTGTAATAGAAATTTTCTTATTATTAAACACTCTGTATGTGCTGAATGCTGACTTAAGCTTTTTATTTTTATCTTTTCATTGTTTAGTTCTTATTTTGTTATTAGTTGACACATAGTAATTGTACATATTTACAGGTTACAGTGTGATGTTTCGATACATTTGTACATTGTGTAATGAACACATCAGGTAATTAGAATATCTATCACTTAAATACTTGACATTTCTTTTGGTAAGAACATCCAAAGCCTTCTCTTCTAGCTGTTCTGAAACATGGTTTAACTATAGTCAAGCTATGGTACAGAACACCAAAGCTTATTCCTCCTGCCTAACTGTAACTTTGTACACATTGACTAACCTCTCTCCATCCTCTTCTCCCCTCCATCCTCCTGAGCCTCTGGTAAGCACTGCTCTATTCTGCTTCTATGAGATCAACTTTTTCAGATTCCACTTGTGAATGACATTATGAAGTATTTATCTTTTGCTTGGCTTACTTCACTTAGCATAGTGTCTCTAGGTTCATCTATGTTGTTGCAAATGGCAGGTTTTATCCTTTTTCATGGCTAATATTTCATGGTATATATACACCATAATTTTTCATCCGTTTATCTGATTAATAGATATTTAGGTCAATTCTGTATCAACCTATTGGCTATTGACAGTAGTACTAGAATAACACAGGAATACAGATACCTCTCTGTCACACTAATTTTGATTCCTTTGGATATAGAAGGTTTTTAAATGCATTATCTCATATAAAACTTAAAAATACTCCTATGGCAGCATTTTATGTAACTAAAGCAAGAATGTGTAAAATCTCAATAATGGGGAACTGGAAAAGGCATGAATATGTGTGTGCATGTGTTGGTATGTCTCTGTAAAAATGTAGCTATATACAAACACTTGATTAACACACACACAGAGGTAATGGGAATATAGATACATAATGAGGCAATACCTGTGGTGATTCAGAGGATGAATATGTGGTTGTATTATTTCAGACATGATATATTCTGTTTCAAGTATTTGTAATTCCAGCAATGCATTATTCCGAAAAGTCTTATACTACTTAGTATTTCAACTTTTATATTTATAAATAAAGATGGTAACTATATTTATCTCATAGGTTTGTAGAGTATTAGATGAGTGAATGTACATATTTAGAACAATAAATTGCAATGCATAAAACAAGGAATATCTATAGATTGCTAAGACCTATTAATGTAATAATAATAACAGTAATGATAATAGCTACCACTGTCTGAGCACTTACTATTCCAGATACCTGCTAAGCACAAGTAGTATATTTCGTGACTGATCCATACAAACCCTACATAGATGGGACTCGTATGGGCCTTCTGATGGAATTGAGTTCCTTCAGTAACATATATTTAGGCAAAAATTAAATAATGCTTTCTATATTTAAATACTTACATTTCAAAATAGATTTAATTAAAATAAAAATTTTAAAGAAGTATATTAACTTTTTGAAACAATATATGGGAGTTTAACACATTTTAGTAATTTAGAAATGCAATCAGTTTTTTTCAGCGTTTCAGAAATCTGTGTCCCATGCAAACCAATATTCTATGTATATATACACAATAATTTTACCCTTAAAATGTTTTGATTAAATATATAATGATTTCTATTTATGAAAACATAGAGCTTCCCATATAAAGCTATTTATAACTTCATGTATTAGCGTGTAAACATATGCCTACAACCCTGCTGAACTTCTAAATACCACTTCCAAAAAAGACTGTCTCTATCATAGGAACAGTAGAAATTTGACCCATATATTGCAAAGAAATCAAATCAGTAGCTGCTCCTCACTATTACGTCTTTTTCCTTTGCTCATTTTGACTTGAGTTTCATTTGAGCACTTTGAATGCATTTGTGAAGAAGGAAAAACTGCTACCTCACAATTGGCAAGGTGTTAGTTTTTAATGTTGCCTTCAGACTGCACTGTCCTTGAAACATAGAGTGATTGAGGAAGGAAACACTAGAACCAAATTCAGCTGTACACCACCACTTCATAACTAACAATTTAGAGGTGAATCTGAAGTCAAATAATTGATTCTTCCTTTCTATAGGATTTCAAATGGGCAAAACGATGTTCTCACCATTAGAATTCTGACATTTAAACATCTTTCAATCACACATTCCTATCAATATTGTGAAAAATATTCAAAAATATATTGTAAATATTAGCACAAGAAGTCAGTCAAAATTTGCTATTTAACACATGTTTTGCTCTTTGGTCAATTCAACTAAATTTATTTTGGCAAATTATTTTAAATATTCACTAATGAAGCAACCGAGCAAAGCACTGCAACTTGCTGATATATTTGAACATTTATCTAGTCCAGTAGATTTTTGTTCTAATATGTTCTTTTAATTCTGATACTCTGAGAATAAATACTAAAGGAACTATACAACAGAATTCCTTTTAAAAGACATTTTCTTTTAACAATATACGCAGCCTTAGATTCTTATATGTAATGTTGTACTTTTTTAGTTTGAGTACATTTCAGGAGATTTGTTTCCAAAATCTTAATATTAGAAACAAACAAAAAGATAAGAAAAAAAAAAAAATCTGAGGCAGGGCGTGGTGGCTCATGCCTGTAATACAGCAGTTTGAAAGGCAGAGAAGGGCAGATCACAAGGTCAGGTGTTGGAAACCAGTCTGGGCAATGTGGCAAAACCCTCTCTCTACTAAAAATTAAAAAAAAAAAAAAAAACTAGCCAGTCATGGTGGCAGGTGCCTATAGTCCAAGCTACTTGGGAAGCTGAGGCAGTAGAATCACGTATACCTGGGAGGCAGAGATTACAGTAAGCAGAGATCACACCATTGCACTCCAGTCTGGGCAAGAGAGCAAGACTCCACCTCAAAACGAAACAAAACAAAAAGAAACAAAACTGTTTTTGAGAAAAAGCATATAAATTTCTAAGACTTAAACTACTCTGAGGATTTATATGTTACTAAGTTTGTCAATAAAATAATCGCCTAATATATATATACCCAGTAATGGGATTTCTGGGTCAAATGGTATTTCTGGTTCTAGATCCTGGAGGAATCACCACAGCACTGTCTTCCACAACAGTTGAACTAATCATTCTACTATAAAGACACATGCACATGTATGTTGATTGCAGCACTATTCACAATAGCAAAGACTTGGAACCAACCCAAGTGGCCATCAATGATAGATTGGAGAAAGAAATGTGGCACAGGCCGGGCGCGGTGGCTCACCCCTGTAATCCCAGCACTTTGGGAGGCCGAGGCGGGTGGATCACGAGGTCAAGAGATCGAGACCATTCTGGTCAACATGGTGAAACCCCGTCTCTACTAAAAATACAAAAAATTAGCTGGGCATGGTGGCACGTGCCTGTAATCCCAGCTACTCGGGAGGCTGAGGCAGGAGAATTGCCTGAACCCAGGAGGCGGAGGTTGCGGTGAGCCGAGATCGCGCCATTGCACTCCAGCCTGGGTAACGAGCGAATCTCCATCTCAAAAAAAAAAAAAAGAAAAAAAAGAAATGTGGCGCATATACGCTATGGAATACTATGCAGCCATATAAAAGGATGAGTTCATGTCCTTCGCAGGGATGTGGATGAAGCTGGAAACCATCATTCTCAGTAAACACAGGAACAGAAAACCAAACACTGCATCTTCTCACTCATAAGTGGATGTTGAACAATGAGAACACATGGACAAAGAGAGGGGAGCATAACACACCAGGGCTTGTTAGGGGTTGGGGTACTAGGGGAGGGAGAGCATTAGGAGAAATACCTAATGTAGATGACAGATTGATGATTGCAGCAAACCACCATGGCATGTTTATACCTATGTAGCAAACCTGCACGTTCTGCACATGTATCCCAGAACGTAACAGTATAATTAAAAAAAAATAATTGCCTAGTGTATACTCTAATGCTTGATTGGATTCCTATCACAATAAGGATTAAGCAACAGCAGAGCACAAGTTTGCCGAACAAGTCTAAGTCACTAGTGCAGTGAATATGTTTTTGTGGAGTCCGTTTCCCAGTATTGATTTTTGATTTGGGCATACTTTGCCTGGAGCTGGAGTTATTTGCAGTGGAAAACGTTGGCTCTGTTTTGTTTATTTTGCTGGGCAGCTCATGTCTATGTACAATCACTGCCTGGAAGAAAAAATGAAAAAGGCTGTTAAACAGAAGAAGCTGGATAGCAATTACATAAGTACCTTCTTTCTATTTGGAAGGATTCCATGTACCCTAATATGCATATGCAATGAACTTGTTATCCCTTTTTTGCTGTTAGTTGAATATGAGATACTTATTCGATCTGCATTGACACTTTGCATGTGTCTTCAGCTAGAGAAGCAAATGTTTTTAAGGCCATGTTTTTTTCTACAGTGTCAAAATATTGAATGTAAGGGTCACCCAAAAAGTAAGATGCAAAAACTCAAAGCAGTGTTTTCCCCATCTATGTCAGAATATGCAATCAAGCAACTTACACGCTCAGATCAGTTTTCAATATGACTTTATTTAGGACATAAAGTTGGTATGTACTTATGTGCTTATAAACTGTGTCTTAATATTTTGAAAGCTCTTTAAGGAAAAATACTGCATTTTATTTACTATTATAATTTCTATTAAGTATATTGCTCATTAGTATTTTTCACTGAACTAACATGAAATTGACAATACATGATAAAAAACTGAACAAAAATTTTAAAAAGAGCTTGAAGCTCTTTATTAAAGCCAACTCTTAAGAACCAAAAAACAAACAAAACTCCCTAAATTTGCTATTCAGATCTTTTGCCCATATTGGGTAAAATTAGATTATTAGCTGTTTGTTTGTTTGTTTTTTCCTGTTGAGATGTTTCGGTTCCTTACGGACTCTGAATACCAATTCCCTGTCAGATGATTAGTTTGTACATATTTTCTCCCATTTTTTCTTTGGTTTCCTTTGCAGTGTACAAGTTTCTTAGTTTACATTAATCCCATTTGTTTATGTCTGCTTTTATTTTCTGTGCTTTTGAGGTCTTAGTCATCAAATCTTTTCACAGACCAGTTTCCTGAAGCATTTCCCCTTTGTTTTCTGCTAGTGGTTTTATAGTTTCAGGTATTATATTAGGTCTTCAATCCATTTTCAGCTTTAGTTCATTTTGTAAAGTGTGGAGTTTCAGTCTTCGTCATTTGAATATCTAATTTTTCCAGAACCCTTTTTTAAAGAGACTGTCCTTTCCCCCATAAAAGTTCTTGACACTTTTATCAAAAATCAGTTGGCTATAAATATGTGGATTTATTTCTGGGTTCCCTACTCTGATTCATTGGTCTATGGGTTTGTTTTTATGCCAGTAGCATGCTGTTTTGTTTACTATAGTTTTGTAGTGTATTTTGATCAGTATAATTTTGATCAGTATTATTTTTTGATCAGTATTATTTTTCACTATTAATGATCTTTTGTGGTTCCATGCAAACTTTAATTTTTTTCTATTTTTGTAAAGAATATTTGTATTTATAGAAACTGCATTGAATCTGTAGATTCCTTTGCACAGTATGAATATTTTAGCAATATTCTTCCAGTTCAGGAATATGAGATTTCTTTTTATTTTTTTGTGTATCTTCCTCAGTTTCTTTCATTAGTGTTTGTAGTTGTTTTTTGTTTGTTTGTTTGTTTTGTTTTTTGGAGAGATCTTTTACCTCCCTAGTTAAATTTATTCCCAGACATTTTACTATCTTTTGTAGCTATAGGAATGGGATTACTTATTCAGCTACTTTGTTATTTGTGTATAGGAACACCTTTGAATCTTGTATGTTGATTTTTTTTTTATCTTCAACTTTATCAAATGTATTTATTAGTTCCCAGAGGTTTTTGATAGACTCTTTAGGTTTTTTCAATGTATAAAATCATGCTGACTGCACAGATAATTTAACTTCTTCCTTCCCTGTTTGGATCTCCGTCTTCTCATTTCCTTTTTCAGTATGTTACCTGTGGGTTTCTCAGATAGCCTTTATTGTGTTGAGGCACTTTTCTTCTATACCTCACTTGTTGAGTGATATTTTTATGAAAGAATACTGAATTTTATTAGATGGCATTTCTGCTTCTATTGAAATGATTATATGGTTTTTGGCCTTTGTTCTGTTGATGTGTTTTATCATGTTTATTGATTTGCATATGGTGAACTCTCCTTGCATGCCTGAAATAAATAAATCCCACTTGTTCATAGTGTTGGCCAACAAATATATTAAAAAATGCTCAGCATTACTAATCATCAGGTAAATGCAAATGAAAACCACAATGAGATATCATCTCACCCAAGTTACAATGACTATTATCAAAAAGGCAGTAAATAACAAATGCTGGAAAGATGGGGAGAAAAGGGAACTCGTGTGTGCTATT
The DNA here is from genome assembly GCF_009761245.1 of Sapajus apella. Classification (NCBI taxonomy): domain Eukaryota; kingdom Metazoa; phylum Chordata; class Mammalia; order Primates; family Cebidae; genus Sapajus; species Sapajus apella. The sequence continues at coordinate 2,606,279 of NW_022436974.1, read as the reverse complement.
CGTAGGAAGGTAAACTAGTGCAGTCACTGTGGAGAACAGTATGGAGGTTCCTCAAAAAACTAAAAATAGCACTACCATATGATCCAGCAATCCCACTACTGGGCATTTATTCAAAAGAAAGGAAATAAGTATATCAAGCAGATATTCTCACCCCATGTTTATTGCAGCAGTATTCACAATAGCCAAAACATGGAATCAACCCAAATGTCCAAGAGAAAATGCATGGTTATAGAAAATGTGGTATATATTTACAATGGAATACTATGGAGCTATTAAAAATAATAAAACTCTGTTATTTGTGGTAACATGAATGAGCTAGAGAACATTATGTTAAGTAAAATAAGCCAGAAATATTCTCACTCTGCATGTCTCACTCATGAGCAGAAAAAGTTGAATTCATAGAAGTAAATAATAGAGCAGAGAATACTAGAAGTTGAGATTGATAGAAGCAAGGAGGAGGATAGGGAGAAATTTGTTAAAGGATACATAATTACAGCTAGATTGGAAGAATAACTTCTAGTACTCTGTAATTCTGTGGCTTAACTATAAATAATAAAATAACATATTTTCAACAAAAGAGAGGATATTGAAAATTCCCAATACACAGAAATTGATAAATGTTTGAGATTCTTGATAGGCTAATAACTCTAATTACTATCCATTGTATGTATCAGAACATCACTGTGTGCCCCATAAATAGGTACAATTATTGGTTGTGAAACTAAAAACATATAAAATTGAAAAATGGTTGCTAATTATAAATTATTTCCCATATTTATTTAGAAATACTTCCCAAATTACTTCTATCAATCTAAACTTACTAAAATGCTCTGGATTTATTTATCCAATCATTTAGTTTTATACTGATGGAAATTAGTCAGAATCCCTCTGAAATTTTGATACAAGGGAAACATTAATAAGGGAGAACTGTCATTAGGAGAAAATTCAGAACTTATGACTATATGGGCTATCATATGAAAATAACAATGTTGCAACTTTATTTTCCCCAGAGTAAACCTCAAATATTTTACTGATACAAGTGGACACAGAAATCTTTAAATAATGAACAGATACTGAAGGAAAATATTTTTTTGTGAGCTTCCAAAACCACAGTATGTGTTGTAAACTTAATTTGGATTGTATATGTCCTACTATATAATAAGATTTATTGCTTCAAAGAGAAAAATGAAGAAAGTAAAACTATCTGGGGAGAAATTTAGTTTAAGAAGGGGGCTCACTCAAGATGGAAATTCTTAATGAAAAATTAAGTTTTTTCCTATAGAGCAAATAGATTTTTGCAGAAAACAGTCTGGAGACTTGATTCATTTGGGTCTGTTTACTCCAAGTTGTCTGAAGTATTGCCAGTACTTTATGTTGTTTATCACTACCTGATTACAAAATTATTTGTATTTTCAACCTTTTTATAAATGATGATTCCTTATAGCAAACCTGTACCATTTCTCATTCCCACAGGAATGATTCCTGGAATACCTATGTGTATGTCAGGACCCTTTTATATCAAGAGGAGTTGTAATCTACCTGAAACGTGTTAGTTTTCCATGCATTTGGAGCATGCAAAGGATATAAAAAGAGTATTTTTTTTTTTCTGAACTGTTGAGTTATATGCCAACCTGAAAAATGAAAGCTACTTCTGTAATAAATTTTTTGGTATGAAACATGATTACTCAAGTTGAATCTTAACATTACAGAGCCACAAGAGAAGTGTAAAAACTGTGATCTCAGTGAATTAATTTATAGTAAGAAATATAACTATCAAATAGGCTGCTCATGTTCAGAGTCAGTGTTTTCTTTCCTTATCAGAAAATCTAATGGGGAGTCAAATATTATTCAGAAAGTTTTTTGGTAGGCATGAACTCTGAGCAAGTGGTTAGTTCAGTCACCTAAATAGCTGCTCATAAAGCTATGGTAACATAATGCATCATGAGTAAGACCCAGGCTTTTGAGGGACAGGGTACTCTGAGCCAGTTAGCACCATAAGAACATTATGGACTTTTTAAAATTATAGGTATTACGCAAAATACTTATTTTCATTTTCGTTGCTCTTAGGTAAAAAGCAAGGCAACTTTCTGTGATAAAAGTTTTCTTAGTTATAAGGAACAACATTCAGTTGCCTTTCTCTGAGTTAATACTCAACTCTACCAGAATTTTGGAAGTGCACTAGCAATCTCTTGAGTGATCCCTCTACTCTAACTGAAGTAATAGTAGTTCAACATTCTAGCTCTGACTTTTTCATTGTAGTAATTATTTTTTAAGTTGATATCTGATAATTGTATACATTTATGGTACATGGTGATGTTTTGATACATGCAATGTATAATAATTATGGTAATCCGCATATTCATTATCTCAGACATTTAGCAATTTGGGCAATTAAGCCCAAAATGCAGCTCAATAATATTCTTATCTTCATCTTTCCACTTAAGGCTTTGAAGAAGTTTTTGCCTTCAGTAAAGATGTTAAATGGGAAGAATAAGAGAAACTGTCTTATTTTGTCTGTTTTATTCTCAATGTATGCTCCAACTTAGAAGTCATTTGCTGTTTCACATGCACAGTCGAGATGGGACTCTCTCCTTTTTAGAAAAGAAACATTGCTTAGCATAAAAGCCAGTATAAAGGAGAATAATTTGAGGACATATATTTTAGCTCAAGTACTCTGAAATTTGAAAAAGTGAAATAGTTATGTTATAAACAGAAATCTCAGTTGTCACAAATTCAGTAATGTTGGTAACATAGTATCTTAGATCATCCTATTACATTTTCATTCCACGTGGCAATTGAAGAGTGCACAAAGGAAAAAGAAGTTAAGAAGTTAAAATAGAAAAAGGTTAGAAGAGGTTAAGGAATTTTGAAGAAACAATATTTCCCATCATAGCAATTCATCCTAGAAACTCTGATAGAAATTCTGAGCTGTGGGTAGGCAATTTGATCCAAAGCACATTTAAATGTAATATCATAGAACAAGCCCTCTTCATGCCCCTAGTAAGAATTGAAGTGGCAGTTATAAAGTGTTTTAGCCATTAGACTTTCATGAATCATATTCCAAATTGTAAATTTTTTGTATTTTAATCAAATCTGTGTTTCATCTAGGATAATGGGCTTGTTTCAAAAACCCAGCTAGTTAAAATGAAGTGTTATACAAATTAAAATCAAGTCACTTCCCTGATAGGCTTTTATTAACACTTATTTTTTAACCCCATTCACTGCCTCAGAATTATTTGTAAACTCACTTTAACATGAAAATCAACTATAAAATTAAGTTAAAAATCGTCATCTCAAGATATTCTTTTGTGTTTTTACTTCTCCATATGACTGAGACAATAACTTAAGAATTACAGAAAATGGATAAGATTTTATATAAGGATTTGAAAAAAAATTCTGAGTTAGAAATGAAATTTCCAGATGATACTGTTTTTCTACTGCTGTGTAACACATTGTCATAATCTTTGCAGCACAGACACCATAAATGCATTATCTTAAAGTTTCTTTGATTCAGAATTTCCAGCCCAGATTATGAGACTCCTCTGTTCAGCATCTCACCAGATTAAAACCAAGATGCTGTCTCTAATCTGAAGCTCTTCCATGGTGATTTAGATTGTTGGAAGAATTCAGTTTCCTGAGGTTGTGCGCACTGAAGTCTTCAATGTCTTGCTGTCAGTCAGAGTGACTGTCACCTCCTAGGAGCTGTCCTCAGGCCTTAGCCATATAGCCCTCTCACAGCATGACTGCTTATTTCTTCAGTGCTAGCAGAGCAGTCTATCTTCAGTTGGCTGCAATGGCATATTAGATAACATAAAATCATCACAGGAAAGTGACTACATCATCACCTTTGTCATATAACGTAACCTAATCATGAGAGTGATTGTTCTATATGATTCAGAGGTCTTGCCGACATTTAAGAGGAATGCTTTATAGGAGGCATGTCTACTAGGGAGCGGTATCTTGGAGTACATCTCAGAATTCTGTGTACCAGGGTGATTTATTTGAATATTACATGGCTGTAGTCACTTACCCCAGTTATAAATTTTGAAAGCTCTAAAAATCAAAACCTTTTCTAACTTACTTGGTGAAAAATTTTGAGCAGAGCTTACACATAATTTATAGAACTTATTTCGTCCATTTGGTACAAATATTTAAGTTTGCTGCCAAAATATTAACATGCTTCAGTATAAAATACATCTTGTATAAACTATTATATAATTATTATTTTGTATGTAATTAAATAACTCACTGAAAGTATTCAGTAATTTTCTGAATATGCACAGCAAAGTATTACCTTTCTAAAGTCTAAAAAATCTTTAGTCCTGAAACACTTCTGCCCCCAAGGGCTTCAGATAAGAAATTCTGAACCAAATTTATTAAAGTTCTTTAAAAGGATTTCACTGAGAAATGAATTATTTCAAGGATATGTAAACCTTGGGGTAAGCTCAACATTTTCTGATTTAAATGACCATCAAAAGGATAAGGATGAGGAAAGACAAAAAACAATTGTTTATACTTCAAATCTGAATTCACTGGTTTCAATTTTATTGGTGACAACTTTGAAAAAATAGGGCAATAATGACAGGGAGATACATAAGTACATACTGCAGTATGTACTTAAGATACCTACTTAAGTACAAGGTAAGGGAAAAGACTCATTTTACTAATTTGTTCAAGTTAATGAATGAACTCATAAACAGACAGATTGGATTTGTACTACTAAACTGTAGAACAAAGAATTATCTCTGTCATTTTCCTAAAATGCATGGTATATTAAGGGCAGTACTTTTTTTTATAAGCTTGCTTATCTAATCTTCTTTCCCCTTAAGCACAATATCTGGCTCTTGGGGCAAAATCTGTTTCACTTAAGAACCAATTTATCCATACAGATTTGAGTCAACTAATAAAAATTTTATATGCTCATATGTCCCCCCTCTCAGATTTCAACTTTAAATCAGTAAGCAGTTCTATTCACTGGAGAATTACCATATTTTTAAAAAGTGTATATCTTGATGGCAATAGCTAGGAAAAGTCCTCAATCTGTGTCTGTCAATGCTAAATGTAAAATGTGAGAGGGGGAAAAATGCTTATAGCTAAGAAAGAAATGTAAATTGGACTGTCACCAAAGTCCCTCTCCTCTGAAATGTCTTATAATTTACATGTAATATATGTGAATTTACAAGCAACACTGTAACTTGCACTTTGAAAGCAATGCTTGAGTTAATTAAATGAGCTCCTAGGAGAGCATAGATTTCTCATTAGATCTTTGCTGTAGTCAGGGTGAACTTTGAGAATTTAATTCAGGATATTAGATTCTTCATTATGAACAGAGTAATCCTACGGAAACTTTTAAAAAATGTCATTTCTACAAGGAATTGTTCGGCATCTTATAAAATGCTAGTTAAAATGATATATTCTTCTTTGTCTAAATAGTGCCACAGCAGTCAGTCAAGGCAGTTAAAATACTGTTAGTAATTTCCATTAAAAAAATTCCATCAAGTGGTTTAAGTACAAAACAAAACGCAGAAAGCTGCTAATGAATATTTTTGCCCGTCAGTGATCATAAATATTTTACTGTGACACAAACAAGCAGGTGAAAGCACAAAAGGAAATTTATCAGAGCTGAGTCTTTGGTTGAATTTTGAATGACTGCTAGGTATGCTTTCAAATAGCACTGTCTGAACATAGCTTGTTAGTTTTTCAAATTAAAATAGCAGATGTCCACAGTATCCTTGTGTATTAGAATTTTTAATTTATGGAGCTAAAATATATGGTGGACCAAATCTAAACAGTGTTGGAATTTTGGGATTCCTCCTTTTCTACGAAAGGAGCTTTCTAAGAGGTATATCATCTTCTTAAATAGGCCATTGGCATTCTCCAGAGTCTTCACATCGGTGGGATTAGGCAAAGGTCGAGTTCCATTTGGAGGTTCTGATCATGCAAAAGATAAGAGAGGACGGCAGGTGAACAGGGAATAGTATGGGACCGAATGGTTATGAAATGGTGCTACAAAAATCACATTAAAAATGATGTAGGTTTCAGTCGAATCAGATTTTCTGATCTACATCTACTGGTGAAGTTACTGAGAAGGGTGAGAACAAATGTAGACTTGAGTTGTTGTTTTATTAAATTACTTACTATGTAAGCAATTTCCTGCAGAAAATGATATGCCTTAACTGTTGAAAAGGTCTGGATGTTAACTGCATCTTCTACAATGCTTATTTACACTAAAAGCAAATTGAATCAATTAAGCAAATCTTAGAAGCCGTATTGCATAAAAAATATCCCAAGCCTTTTTTAGTAGACCTTAAATAAAAGTTGTGTAATCATAATAGGTTTGTTGCCTGATGCACACAGCGAGTCAGTATGTTGAGACACGGGGTTGCAGGAGAATAAAAGGTTTGATCTCAGTGTCACTGAATCAGGAAATAGGAGGGTACCTCAAGTCTGTGTGGTCTTAAATGAGTTTAGGGTTTATAAGGGTTTTGGAATGAGCTGCAGTGTGAAGATTTCTGATTGGTCAAAGAGTGCTGGGTGAAGTAATGGAACAGGAAGATGAATAAGCTGTCATCTCATGCTGCTTCCATTCCTCTGGGGGGGGTCTTCAAACTGGTAGGTGGAATTTGGGGTCTTAAAAACACCTTCAGTGGTCTTTAAGTTAAATCCTTATGATTCTAATGTCAGAGGTCCTGTCTGAAGGGACAATGGGTATCAAATAAATTATTAAACAGTCTTATGAGCCTAATGTTAGAAATCCTATCTATAGGAACAGTGTGAATGTGAACGGTATCTAGTGCTACATGACTTTCAGCAAGAAGAAATGGGCCAAAGTACAGCTCAATTAATACTTAATTGTGATTATTTTTCCGTCTAGAACCTGGCAAGCAATTCTTGTCAACCCCATGAGGACAATTTCAGTTGTATAGCTTAAAAATTAATTATGCAGACTGAGACTCCTTCCTTCAGAGAAATCTCTTGCAAGCTTCCTTCAGGGTAGTTCATCCCCTCAAGGTCCTAGGTCCATGGTCTTTCCATAAAGGTCTGAATCTCTTTGGAAGCAAACAGTTACAGTTTCAGTCATTCCCTTGAACTGATCTTGGGGACTGTGGGTTTAATTTGGCCTAGAACAGGGAATACCGAAAATGGAATCATGAGTCTTTATCCTTTTTATATATAATAAAATCCATTGCTACTTGTCCATTTTATGTATGTTTATACACATAGATGTATATGCACACACACATATCACATACACATACATACACACATATGCGATGAACAGGTAACAGTAGAATAAAGAGGTAAAATGTAAAGACAGGAATAAATTTATCCAAGACTCCAAATAAATTTGTGAACTTTTAATATTCCATTTAGCTATTCAGGGGCTCCACAATAATACATACACAAAAAAATATACACATATACTGTATATACACATATATGCATGTGTGTATATATGTGTTTGTGTATTGTGGCACCTCTGAATATATGTGTGTGTGTATAAGTGTGTGTGTGTGTGTGTTATTGTGAGCCTCTGATGAGCTAAATGGAGTATTAGAAGCCCACAGATTTATTTACAGTCATGGATAAATTAATTCTTGTCTTTACATCCTACCTCTTTATGCTACTCTAACCTCTTCATCATTTAAAAATTAATTGTAAAGTATGAAAAAGAGATAGATTAAAACAAGTGTGTCCAGAAAAGCTTTTGGCATATTAATTTGCATTTTATTGCTACTATTTCCCTCTTTCTCCACCTTCTTAATTTAAACAGATAGCTAGACCATTCATATTTTATTCCTTTGGGAAATTTTCCAGATCACAAAGTAGAAACTTGGAAAACAAAGGCTTCTCCTGTCCAAAAATTTAAGTTCATAGAAATGATGATGTGAAGCTTGAGGCATAAGATTCATGCGAAGCTGAATGCCTGCCCCTTAACGCTGCACTTGAGAAGGGCAAAATTTCTGGAAAATGGAAAGAGACAGTTTAGTAAGTTGCTTGACTGTCCCGGACCTATGCCCTGATTCATGAACATTAAGAGTGGGCTGATAACATGTTAGAGGTGACAGTTGTGCAAGGTACCCAGGAAGCTAGATCATTTGCCCAGAGATACCAGCCTTAGCAATGATGCCTGCACTCCACCAGAGACATGGAAGACTGGAGGCCAAGAGAAACATGGCTTCCAGGAAAACAGGAGATCAGCAACGACCACAGTGGACTTGACAGCAAAGCTTTTTCATTTGATTATCAGGCAGCTTATAAGCCTCTCTAATTCTGTTCATGGCCTCCAAAAAACCCAGAAAAACATTTTTCTTTAGCAAATTCTCTGTAGAAAACACTTGTAGAAGTACAGGAGTTCAGTAGCTTTCTTTTTTTTTTTAGATAGAGTCTTGCTCTGTTGCTGCGCTGGAATGCAGTGGCACGATCTCGGTACCTCCACCTTACGGCAAACTCCACCTCCCCGGCTCAATGGATTTTCCTGCCTCAGCCTACTGGAGTAATTGGGACTACTGGCATGTGCCACCACACCCAGCTAATTTTTTTTATTTTTAGTAGAGATGGGATTTCACCATGTTGGCCAGGATGGTCTCAGTCTCCTGACATTGTGATCCGCCCACCTTGGCCTCCCAAAGTGCTGAGATTACAGGCATAAGCCACCGTGCCCAGCCCCAGTATCTAATTTAACATAGATAATTTTGGGGAAAAAATGTGTTTCTTGGATAATGTGGACTAAAAAGCATGCTCCCTGGAAAAAATGCCAAACATCAACAAAGAAACCTTCTCCTTGTCCCAATGCCCAACCAAAAATAAGAAAAAAAAGAAAACAGAGAAAAATAAAAATAGAATATAAGATAAATATAGATAGCTTAATGAAAAAAATGCAAACCTGCAATAAACAAAATCTGTACAGAAAGCCTTACTGAACTGTTGTGAATTACAAAAAAATAAAAAAAATAAAAAAAATTCTAACCATCTACTTAGGAAGTTACTGGAGGTCAGCATTTGAAAGGGAGAATCTTACCAGAAGTGTGGGTAAAACATTAACATCACAAAAAGTACGTAATGGATATATCGAATAGTACAACAAATCTATTAATAAATATACCTGCATCTGTTTTGGAAATTTGGAGGTTTGGTGGTTTCTACAATCAATTCCATATGGTCTAAGGACTAGAAGAACACATTGGGCAGGGCTACATAATACTCTTGAAACAATCTCCCTGGTATTCATGATTGCTGTTTACAGTGACAAAAATTTCTTGTATATGATTATAATCTGAGAAAGGGATTCATGCAGCTGATGATTACTACTCAGTAATGACAATGTTTTTAAAAGAAATATTTTGAACATTTTTATGTGTTTCATAGGAAGGTTTTGCTTTTTTTTTTTTTTTTTCTTTTTTTTTTTCTTTTTTTTTTTAACTGAGTCTGTAAAGAGACCTGAGTAGTTTTTAGGTACTTGACAAGTTGCATAGTTGTGCTGTCAATTATGACATATTATACTGAATGGTAATACAAATGAAACATCTGTTTGATCGTTCAGTGACTACATCTGTTCTGTCACATTTGACACACTGAGCAGGAGAATATAAAAAATTCAAGGAAAATTTGTAAATGTGAGTGCTAGATCATTGATTTTGAAAGATGAGATATGTTAAGATTACTGGACCCATTCAAAATGTATTATAAAAGCACCAACCCTGCAATTTGGCCTTGTTTCACTGCTGAGGCCTATTCTAATGGATACTGTCTTTGCAAATGCAATTATAAGCTTTTAAAACAAAGTTTAAATAAAAGTTCTTAAAATTTATGTTTTAATTTAAAAATATTTTTGAATCCTTAATTTGTGTCAAACACCTTTTTAGGTGCTGGGATGTAGCTGTGAACAAAACAGCTCTTGTGGAGTTTACATTCTAAAACTGTGCAAACACAAGCAAAACAAAAAACAAATAATTACTCAGGTTGTGACAAGTAATCTGAAAAGCAGAGTGAGGTAAGGGGATAACAGCTAGTGTGCCAATTTGCATAGGGTGTTCAGAGTACTATTCTCTACATTATTTCCTGTAAAACTTTTAAATAATTGATAATACAAATTGAAATCAAATCCACCGTCATTCAGAGCAAGTGAATAGAGTCAGAGCTAAAAGTCTATTTGAAAGGGGAAGTGTTTCGTTTATACTGTCTGGAGAAAATAAAATTGGAACTAAAATTTTATATTCCGTTTTTTTCTTAATATCCAAGGCAACGTCTGATAATTTCAGCAAGCTCTCCAGTCTAGAGAGTGTATAATAAAGATTTACTCTTGCATCACATGTAACAATGACAAATTTAGAAATTTAGCTTATTTACTGCTTCTGAAAGTGTAATGAGTGCCATTTGCCTTTAGGATCATTCTCTTCCTACACATCATTAACAGGGCTCCAGCACAAACATTATTTTATGTTGTGTCTCCAATTTCTGCCATAGTTGATTAACTCAGAGATGGGCACCTCACCCAAGCTGGTCAACGATAGTTATGCATGGGCTTTTGAGGATTGGCAGTGAAAGATATATGATCATTTACTCTTTAAAAGTTGTAAATGCTGGGCTGGCAGCAGCCATATCCTATTAGGTGGATACCTCTGAGAAGCAGAGAGAGTCAGACATTCTGAATGAGAAATAAAATAAAAAAATGGGAAAAAATTATGAAAGGAAGAAAATGATAAGATGTGGAGAGATCCAATGGCATTTGAATTCCAGGCTCCAATTGTTTCTGAGAGCAGCTTTCCTATCTTTGGATACCATAAGAAATATAAGTAAACAACAAATTTTATGTTTAAGATAGTTTTTTTAAGGTTTTGATAACTGTAAACCATGTTTTAATTAATATAAAGACACTGCCTATCAGTGTACTAGTCTTAGTTCTTCAGAGAAACAGAACCAGTTGGGTGTGCATATATGTATATAGAGAGACTTATTGTCAAGAATTGGCTCACAGGATTCTGGAAGCTGGTAAGTCCAACATCTGTGGAGTAGGCTGGCAGACTAGAGGCACAGGGAAGAGCTGATGTTGCAGCTCAAGCCCAAAGGCAGTCTGAAAGTAAATTCTCCCTTTTTCTGGAGACTTCAGTTCTTTATCTTAAGGTCTTCAACTGATTGGATGAGACCCACCCACATTATGGAGGATAATCTGCTTTGGTCAAAGTCATGGATTCCAATGTTAATCTCTTCTAAAAGATATCTTTAGAGAAATATGTGGCCATGTTTGACCAAATATCCAAGTTGACATGTAAAATTAACCATTTTAATCACCAAATCTAGTACTTATTTAACTTTGCTGTTACTGATTGAAACAAGAAAATTATGAGCCCCACACGTGGGCAGCTGACCTTTTGGAAAGATGCAAAGGTAATTCAGTGAAGGAAAGATTATATTTTCAACAAATTTTACTGGAATAAATTGGTTACACATTTGCAGAAATGTGAACACTGATCCATCCTTGATTTTTATATACAAAATTTCACTCATAGAAGATAATACAGCTATATATAAAACCTGAATCTATAAATTTTTGGATGAAAAAATATAAGAAAATCTTTGTGACCTTGTGTTACTCTGTCTCTACTAAAAATACAAAAAAAAAAAAAAATTAGCTGAGGTGATGGGTGCCTGTAATCCCAGCTACTCCAGAGGCTGAGGCAGAGAATTGCTTGAACCTGGGAGGTGGAAGTTGCAGTGTACCAAGATTGTGCCACAGTACTCTAGCCTGGGTCAGAGCGTGAGTCTCCATGTCCAACACATAAAAAAAGCTTAAATACAATGCGAAGACATGATCCAAAAAGAAAAATAATAATGAATTACAATTTTTGAAATAGAAAATCACCTCTCTCAAAGATACTGTTAAGGAAGTAGAAAGCAAAGCATGTGTCTGAGAAAGGAGATACAGCTTGGAGAATTGTAGACTATTATCTTAAGTGAATTAACTCAGGAATGGAAAACCAAATACCAAATGTCACTTACAAGTAGGTGCTAAGCTATGGGTACACAAAGGCATACACAGTTGTATAATGAACATTGGAGACAGAAAGGGGGAAGAGTGGAAGTAGGGAGAGAGATAAATACTTATTAGGTACAGTGTACACGATTTGGGTGATGAATGTACTAGAAGCTTAGACTTGACCATTATACAGTTCTTCCATATTGTACCCTAAAGCTACTGACATTTTCAAAAAGTATATATAAAAATAAAACAAATAATGAAAAAATCCATAAGGGCCTGTGTGTACTTGGCACCCTTTCAGAAAATCTAAAGATTATAGAGGTATGAGTTTATTTCTGGGCTTTCCATTTTGTTTAATCAATCTATATGTCTGCTTTTTTACCAGTGCCATGTTTTAGTTATTACAGCTTCATAATATGCTTTGAGATCAGTAACGTAATGCCACAAGTTTTGTTCTTTTTACCCAATACTTCTCTGGCTATTGGAGTCTTTTATGGTTTCATACAAATTTTAGGTATTTTTTTCTATTTCTTTGAAAAATCTCATTTGGTATTTTGAAAGGGATTGCACTGAATCTTTGTTACTTTAGGTAGTATGGACATTTTAACAATATTAATTATTCCAATCCATGACCGTGAAATGTCTCCATTTTTTTGTGTGTCTTCAATTTCTTTCATCAGTGTTTTATACCAATCTTGAGATTTTTCACCTCTTAGTTAAAATTTAGTTCTAAGTTTTGTTGTTTGGTTGGTTTTTGTAGCTACTGTAAAAGGGATCATTTTTTAATTTCTTTTTCAGATAATTTGCTTTTGGTATATAGAAATGCTACTAATTTGTATGAATGGATTTTGTATCCTGCAACTTTGCCAAATTTATTAGTTCTAATAGTTTTTGGTGGAACACTTGAGGTTTTCTGTATATAAAATCCTGTTGTCCTCAAACAGACAATATGACTGAAAAAGGGTTAATGTTCAAGCTATGTAAGTAACTCAAACAACTCAACAACAAGCTAACCTGATTAAAAAATGGGCAAAACACTTGAATCAACACTCAAAAGAACACATACAAATTACAAATATCCAACAGATACACAAAAAAATACTCCACATCACTAATCATCAGGGAAATGCAAATCAAACCTACAATGAGATATCACTGCACTCCAGTCTGAAAGGCCATTACTAAAAAATTAAAAAATAACAAGTATTGGCAAGGATGTGGAGAAAAAGGGAACTTTGTTAGAAATGTGAATTAGCATAGACATTAGGGAAGACAGTTGGGAGTTTGCTCAAATAATTAAAAAATAATTAAAATAATGAAAAATAGAACTGTCATATGATTCAGCAATCTCTTTTCTTAGGACATATTCAAAGAAAATGAAATCAGTGTTTTAAAGAGATATCTCCACTTTTATGTTTATTGCAGCGCTATTCCCAATAGCAAAAATATTGAATCAAAGTACATATCTGTTGACAGATAAATTAAGAATGTGGTATATATACACAATAAATTACTGTTCAGCCGTTAAAAGAATGAAATCTTGTCATTTGTGTCAACAGAGATGACCCTGGTAGACATTATGTTGAGTAAAATAAGCCAGGCATAGAAAGACAAATACTACATGCTTTCATATTTGGAATCTAAAAAGTTGTTCTCATTGACATAGAGTAGAATAGTGGTTCACAGAGGGATTGAAGGAGAAGAAAATGGTAAAAGATTGGCCAAAGGTACAAAGCTGCAATTAGGTAGGAGAAATATGCTCTGGTGTTTTGTTGCATAGTAGGATGACTAGAGTTAACAATAATAATTCAAAGTAGCTATAAATGTTTCAGAGTAGCTATGAGAGAGATTTCTGAATGGTTTCATCACAAAGACAAGATAAATGTTTAGGTTATGAATATGCTAATTACCCTGATTTTATCATTAGACAATGCATACATGTATTAAAACATCATGTTGTACCCCATAAATATGTGCAGTTTACCATATGATCCATTGCTTCAAACCCTAATATTTAAGTAAAAGTAAGCATATATTCATAAAACTACCTGTATGTCATTGTTCATAGCAGCTTTGTCTGTAATATTCTCAAATTGGAAACTACCAAAATTTCAATTAGTAAGAGAATGAATAAGCAAATTATGGTGTATTCATACAATGGAATGCTACTCTTCAATGAAATAACAAATTATTCACACAGCAACATTAAAGAAGCTCAAAATTATCTTTGTTAGTGAAAAAATTTACTTATTTAATTCATTCTGTTTGCTTATATTTATGTATATCTAAGAAAGTACAAGCTAATTGATAGTGACAGAAAACAAAATGTTGGCTTCGTAAGAATGTGAGGTGCAGCCAAGGAGGATTACAAATTGCCGTGAGGAAAGTTTTAGGGTTGATGGAAATGTTCATCTTCTGTATTGTGGTAATGGTTTCACAAGTGTATCTATATGTTAAAACTCAGAAAAGTATACAACTTTAATATGTGCAGTTTTATTATATGTCCATTATACCTCATAAACCTGTTGTAAAACTGACAGAGATAAATTGTTTTTGTATTTTAAATATTAGATGATTGCCTGAATTAGGGTAGTAACAGGGGATCATGGAAGGAAATAAGTGGATTAAGGTTTTATATATTTTTATTAGAGCCAGCCTGACTTGTTTGAAATAAAATAATAGGTTAAAGAATGGTTCCTAGACTAAAGAACTTAGGTAAATAATTGTTCTGATGACATATATTTATTATATTCTTTAGAATTCCAAATTCCATGGAGATGCCTCCATAGTAGTTAGAGTGGAAAGAGAAGCTCAGTGGATGGCAACTCTAACTTAATGATTACTCTTTTATTCTCTACATTTCGATGGGTAGACCTTGGTTCTCCGGTAATGCTTTCTATATTAAAATGCTATGTAAGATTTTATTTAGAGAATTAATTTCCTTGCCAAATATGAGAGTTGAAAATCACTTCACTAGCATCTGGGAAAATGCATTGATTATTCTTGTATTCTTCCTGGAAAAAAAAATGAAAATAATATGAAAATATTGATATTTTAGCATAGATTGACATTCATCCTATGTCAGGCTCAATTCTAAACCATTTAAGTGCCTTTACATTTTATTCTCATAATCCTATAGTATGGGTAGTATTAACCTCAGTTGATAAAGGAACAAGATCAGGAAGATTAAGCACACAAATAGTTGGGATGATATTTAAAATAGGTCTAATAACAACATTTATGCTCTTTCATCTAAGGCACAGAAAATTCCCCTAGACTGAATAATAGAAAAGTTTAAGCTATATTTTCTGATACATATCTTTGCTGCAAAGCAGTAATGGAATTAAAATAAAAACTTAGTGAAGTGTCTTACAGAGGGACTCTGTTAATTTCAAGCTTCCCTGAAGTTGTAATTAATTAGTGTAAAGTGCCTGTGTACAGAGTTTTTACAATTCATGAGTATTTGTCAAGAATAAACACTTAATAACTGGGGTTATTTTAATAATCTTTGATACCTTTATTATACATTGCATATATATATATATATATATATATATATATTTTTTTTTTTTTTTTTTTTTTTTTTTGAGACGGAGTTTCGCCCTTGTAACCCAGGCTGGAGTGCAATGGCATGATCTCGGCTCACCGCAACCTCCGCCTCCTGGGTTCAGGCAATTCTCCTGCCTCAGCCTCCTGAGTAGCTGGGATTACAGGCACGCGCCACCATGCCCAGCTAATGTTTTGTATTTTTAGTAGAGATGAGGTTTCACCATGTTGACCAGGATGGTCTCGATCTCTTGACCTCGTGATCCACCCGCCTCGGCCTCCCAAAGTGCTGGGATTACAGGCTTGAGCCACCGCGCCCGGCCGCATATATTTTTTAAAGTTACTCTCTGTGTATCTGCATATATATATGTCTGACGTGTACCCATTTGTTTGTATAACAGCTACCATCACCAAAACTGTGTCCCCACTATGCGAGGTATCTAACAGCGTGAGAAGGGACTAATGTGTATGCATTTGTTTGCATACATATCATACACATACATATACACATATAGTAACTTTACAAGAAAATATAAATGTATCAAAGATTATTAAACTAACGCCACTTATTAAGAGATGGTTTGTTTGGGATTGGAACATAAAGATTTCAGAGGTATTTAGAAAATGCTTCAGAAACGAGTTACAGGTACTCCATGATCTAATACTTGAAAGTTAGAAGACTTACTTCTAACTTTAGAAGGAGAGAATACCTATTTTTAAATTTAATACCTAAATACGAGAGAATATCTATTTTTAATTTATGAAGAAGCAAGAGAAAAAACTCAATAGTAATATCATACACGTAGACCATCATGAGGATAATAAAGCAAATTGATTATGTGTTTACATGTTTTTTCTATAGTCAGGGTTTTCAAGAAATACCTACAAGTCTATAGGAATTATCCAAGTTTGTCACTATCTATGTAGTTTAAATCGTAGGTAAAAAATTTGAATTTACAGAAACATTTTAAAATAATTTTCTATTAATAAGGTTTGCTCTTAACTGTATACTTGGACATGTTTAAGAATTATTTTACTAAGCACTGAGAATATTTCAAAGAGGAAACAAAGTTGTTTTTCATAATGTTAATGATGGTATAAAATTAGAAGCAGTGCAAGTGACTTACAAGGGGGAATCAATTAGGACTATATGGTATATCCATATGCTACAATAATCGACATCCATTAAGCATTGTGTAGACAACTATATTAAGAAATGACTGTATATAACTTAAGATTTTTAGAATGTAAAACAGCATTGATAATGTTATCAAAATTTCCTTAAAGCAAGCTAGATGAAAGTAGTACACACAGATACATTTAAAATGTAACAGTGGTTATCACTTTCTGGAGTGATGATAGATTATGCTCATTTTCTTCACATTTTTTCTCTTTATCTATATTGTTATAATAAACATGTATTCATCATTTTTAAGGAGTAGATTAAATATCTGAAGTTACCTAATAGTAATAAACTTTTAACATAAAGCTAAAATACTTCAATGTGTGTATTTAGGATCATTATATTCTAATTTTAGGAGCTCAAGTACATTTGAACACTGCTCTCATGTAGAAATTTACAACTCACAGTATAGTCCCAGAGCAGCAGCAGCAGCAGCAGCAGCACCTGCGCAGTACTTGACAGAAATGCAGAATCTGACTCCCTCCAGAGCAACTGATTGAGTAACTGCATTTTAAAAAGCTACTCAGATGCGTGTACATTATAATTGGAGAAGCCCTCCTCTAGAGGACAAAAACTCCCTTATCTAGAAATGTTTCCTGATTTTGATTAAATGAATACTGAATATCCAATAGAACATTTAACAAAATATTTTATAAAACAAAACAGCTAAGTTGTATTATATAAAAAACATATTAGTCTACAGGTCTGTTTGTATGTGGGGAGTAGTGCTTTGAGTCATCTTCTAGCAGTTCAAAATACGTTAAGATGGTCTTACAATTGTTGTCTGATAGAAAGCTGCAATGTTAACTATATAGATAAATTTAAATACCCTAGGACTTAAATTGAGAAAATAGAGTGTGGTGACTCACGCCTGTAAACCCAGCACTTTGGGAGGCTGAGGTGGGTGGATCATCAGGGGACAGGAGTTCGAGACCAGCCTAGCCAACGTGGCGAAACCTGTCTCTACTAAAAATAGAAAAAAAATACCCAGGTGTAGTAGTGGGTACCTGTAATCCTAGCTACTTGGAGGCTGAGACAGGAGAATCCCTTGAATCTGGGAGGCAGAGGTTTCGGTGAGCCGAGATTGCACCATTGCACTCCATCCTGGGTAACAGTGAGACTATGTCTCAAAAAAACAATAAAACAAAAGAAAAGAAATAAAAAGACAAGTGAATTTAATAGTATGTGGGTGATATGGTTTGGCTTTGTCTCCCCATCCAAATCTGATCTTCAGTTGTAATACACACATGTCGAGAGAGATTGGATAATGGTAGGTGATTTCCTCCATGCTATTCTTGTGATAATGAGTTTTCAGGAGATTTGATGGTTCTGTAAGGAGCTCTTACTCCTTTGTTCTTTGCTCTTTCTCTCAATTGCCACCATGTAAGATGTGCCTGCTTCCCCTTCTGTCATGATTCTGTTTCCTGAGACCTCCCCAGGCATGCAGAAGAGTGAGTCGGTTAAACCTTTTTTCTTTATAGTTACCCAGTCTTGGATATTATCTTTATGGGTAATATCTTTATAGCAGTGTGAGAAGTGACTAATACAGTCATCTATTTAGGCTAATACCATAAAAGTACTGTCCTTTTAATAGTAATCAAAAATTATTAATGGGATATTTTAACATTTTTTGTACTGATTCTTCAAACTCTGATGTATATATCTTAAGGTCAGACTAGCCACATTTCAAATGCTCAATATATGACTAATGTCTACTTAGTATTGAAGCAGCACAGGTAGAGACCATGGCTTAATTTTTAAGTGATAAAGTATATTAAGACTGAGTTTTATGTCTTTCATTTTGTAATCTGTCACTGTATTCATTATGTTTTCTGGGTATGAGAAGATACCCTTTGTACAGATATCTCCAATAGTTTTCAAAATGTTTATGAGGAGGACATTCCAACTACACTTAATAATTGCAGTACTGTTTACATTTGTTTGTGCTGCCTGAGTTCCCATTCATTGGTCCAGTAACAACCACCGTCACCAAAACTGCATCCCCATTATGCCGAGTATCCAGTTTTAATTTTTACAAGTTCTAGATTATGATTTTTTTTCTTTGCCCAACAGTAGAGCAGAGAGACCTCCAGAAGCCAGCAAAGGCTGTGCTTTAGAGGCAAGGGTGAAAGGAAAGCGTGAAACAGTTTTCAGTTCTCAGTAACAGCATTTTTACTAATTCTTGTCCTAGAAATACAGGACATCAGTGGCATTTTTGGTTATAGACATTGTTTTACTATAACAATGTATTACATTAGAATTGTAATTTTCTCTAGTATTAATTTGAAGAATAACTATGAATGCTTAGGGAAGAAATACTTTGTTGGATCACTGTAACTATTATGCTGATTACAAGCTGAGAAATTTATATTTAGTAGATGCCCAAATGTATTATACCTTAAAATAACTCAGAATGCACATTTTTTCCATTTATTTAATACAAAGAATTATTTATCACTACTGAAATTTATGACCACATGGAATTTTCAGGATACCTTATTAATTTTTAATTTATTCTTTAATAGACAACAAAATGTGCACATATTAATTTAGCTGATATGGTATAATATGGAATGCCAAATGTCATGACTACCACAAACCTTTTTCCTAGTAGCACTACAGCCACTCTATCAGGACAAACTCATATTCTGTCCTCAATTCCAAGATACTCAATAATTTAATAGGAACATTTAATTATGTTTATGTTTTGGAACAAAACATTGAAGTGATACTTCATTAAATATATAGTTGACTATAAGAATTTTATTTTCAGAAGGGTAAAATGTAGGTAATAGAAAACTCTTATATTCAAATCAAGAAACTATGTATTAATTGGGAAATTAACACAGCAGCAGATGCTAATTTGCATAATTTGCCTCACTGTATTATAGCAAAAGAAATATATGAAGTTCAAAACTGAACAATTTTGGTGTGACCTGGAGTTAAGAAAGTTAGAGAGCATGTGCATGTTTATGGAAAATGTCTGGGGATATTTGAAGAGTAGTAATTGTGGTAGAGGAGAAAGGTAACCAAAGAGCAGGGCAAGACATTTGAAAAAAAAAAAAAATAGTACATTAATGAAACATGGGAATAATTGAATTCTCAAACACAAATTCTGATTTGATTATTGGAGCATTGAAAGTGCAATGTATTTTTTTTTTTTTTTGGCAGAATTTTGCTTTCTTGCCCAGGCTGGAGTGCAGTGGCACAATCTCAGCTCACTGCAAACTCCACCTCCTGGGTTCAAGCAGTTCTCCCTGCCTCAGCCCCCCGAGTAGCTGGGATTACAGGTGTCCACCATCGCGCCTGGCTAATTTTTGTATTTTTAGTAGAGCCAGCGTTTCGGTGTTGGCCAAGCTGGTCCCAAACTCTTGACCTCAAGTGATCCGGCCCACCTCAGCCTCCCAGAGTGCTGAGATTAGAAATGTGAACCACCACACCTGAGCTGGAGCACAATGTATCTTTTAACACAACACAACATAAAACAAAATGCTAGTGGATTGTTTTCATTGTTCTTTAAATAATATTTTTGTTTTATAATCATTTCCCTATATGATGGTTGGGAGTGAAAACTTTACCATAGTAGTGGAGCAAAATCATCAAATTCTACAGTTTTTTTTTTTTTTTTTTTTTTTTTTCCCCCTTGAGATGGAGTATCTCGCTCTGTCGCCCAAGCTGGAGGGCATTGGCATGATCTTGACTCACTACAGTCTTCATTTCCCAGGTTCAAGCAACTCTCCTGCTGCCTCAGCCTCCCAGTAGCTGGAATTACAGGCGTGCACCACCATGCCTGGCTAATATTTGTATTTTTGGCAGGGACAGGGCTTCACCATGTTGGCCAGGCTATACTTGAACTCTGACCTCAGGTGATCTGCCTGCTCTGCCTCTCAAAATGCTGGGAATACAGGCGTGTGCCACTGTGAGCAGCCAAATTCTTAACTTTTAACTTAAAAAGGTATTGTCCTAAAAAAAAAAAAAAAAAAGATATTGTCCTAGTTTAAAATAGAAAGTAAATTGGAGATCAGTGGGAAGAACCAGTGAGTTGGTCTCTTTTTGGCTTTTTAGCTGGAGAGTGGGCTGAAGACTATTGAAGACGAGCAAGGAGACTTATTCCGAGATCGATTTGAATCCTGAACTGTACACTACTTTCTTTGCTTTGCTATTGCTTCTGCAGAGGGAAGCGTACTAGGTCCTTTTTATGTTTGGGAACCAAGAGTAGATTAAAAGGCGTCATGACTCAAAAAATTCATGCTGCCATAATAGCACAGAGGGACGTTGACAGGCTTCAAAACAGTGCTATAGAGTCTCCATGCTCTTTGGTGGAGTTCAGAGAGAGCTTGAATGGCAAGGATGTGCCATCAGAGGAATTCCAAGCCTTGAATTGCCACGCAGAACTAAAGAGATGGTGTGAAGACAAGCATAGCAGAAACCAGGGTGTGACAGGGAAGTGGAGATTTTTTCTTTATCTTAGCTTAGCATCAGCTGTAATGAGAAGGAAGAGCTGAAAAAGCAAATTCTGAATGTGACTAACATTAAGGTTCTAGGGTATTAAGATTAAAATACCTTAATAAGAAGCTTTATTTGTTTTATAGTTCAGTTTTGTTTTCGGAAAATATATTTTTTTATTGATATATTTATATCTGCTGAATAATTTTAATAGAATTTTATGATTTAATAATTCAAATAATAGTATTTGTGATGCTATTAGGATATGCAACACTTGGAGAAGTAGAAAAAAGCCCAATTCTCTAGAAATAATAAATTTTATTTTATGAATTTAATGAATTTTATGCTTGAATTGAATCATAGTTGTTTTTGAAACTAAAGGTCAGTGGTATGATAATATTTTTAATTGTGTTAACTTTAAATATTTTATGTTCTCTATAATTGCCTACAAACATTTTAATTCTAAGACAGTTATTAATAAATTTTAGTAAATAGTTTTACGCTATTTAATAAAACTCATCTTTCCCAAGTGATCTATAATAAAGGTAAATGGCATTTATAAAATATAATTATGTGGAAATTGACTTTTAATGCAAATTGCTTATTTATTTTTACACGTCAGTGGCTAATGTTGACAGTAAAGTTTTATGTACAAATTAAATAAAATTTTAGCTCTGTTTATTATACCCCTGGTGAAGAAACGTGGTGTTTGAACCATAGTGAATACTCAACAAATGTAACTTGAAATGGATAAATCTCAAAGCTATTAAAATACATGAAATACTATGCAGCCATAAAAAGGAACAAGATCATGTCCTTTGCAGGGACATGGATGAAGCTGGAAGCCGTCATCCTCACCAAACTAACGCAGGAACAGAAATCCAGACACAGCATGTTCTCACTTATAGGTGGGAGTTGAACAAGGAGAACACATGGGAACAGGGAAGGGAACAGCACACATTAGGGCTTGTTGGGGGGTGACGGGCAAGGAGAAGGAACTTAGAGGATGGGACAATAGGTGCAGCAAACCACCATGGCTCACGCATACCCATGTGATCTGCACATTCTACACATGTATTTTAGAACTGAATCAAAAGAAAAAAATTACTGGTTTCAGAAGTTGTAATTACAGTTTCTCTGATACTGTTTAAAATTATAAATATCTGTTATAATAGCAATAGACAGATCCTGCTGTACAACATCTTTCCCACTGAAACTGAATACTGCCTCACCCAGAATTTATGTAATATACTCATCATTTCTAGTTGAATGGTATTGCTATTTCAGATAAAGTTTGCCATTCTTGGTATAAAGAAAAGAGAGGTAAAGGGACTGATAGAAGTAGACAAAGTTCTCACCCCAGATTAGCAGGGTAGCTGTGCAGGAAGAATAAGTTCTATTCTACCATGCCTCACTCTGAACAGAGGGCTAATTGATCACTTACCTCTTGCTGTGTGGTCTGACTCAGACAGCAAGGAGGGACTCAGTGGGTATCGGTAATGGAATGGTAGTGCCCGTATCCTTCTTGGCTGTCATAGGGAAGAAGTGCTGACCAGTGCCCATGGGAACGGTAATCTTGGTGAACAGCTGTGAAAGGACCAGATCTTAAGAAATTCAAGGGTGGTACTAAAACCAGCAGATGGGGAAGAAGCTTGTTTCCTGCCATGATGTAGGTGGGATTTTAACCAGAAAAACCTTATGCTGCTAGTTATCACTACCACATTAATTATATTCAGGCGGTTTCTATACAACTATTATCTGTCTGGGAGCAGTGGCTCATGCCTGTAATCCCCGCACTTTGGGAGGCCGAGGCGGGCAGATCGTTTGAGTTCAGAAATCCAAAACTGGCCTGGACAACATGGTGAAACTTTGAACAGAAGCTATAAAAATAAAATTAGGCATTGAGACATGAGGAATAATATTTTATGAGGTGGCATTGTTAAGGATGAAAACATAGACTGAAGTAAGTTTTCTCATCTCATTTTATTTTGCATAGCTCCATATCACTTTAAAATGCTCCAACTGGGGGGGGGAGAAAGCTAATTTTCTATCACCGTACAGACTACAGCTTTGAAATACGTATTTTCTATTTCTTATGAAATTTGATGCATGCATGGATATTTGTGCTTTGTTTTAAATATTACACTCTTATTTTGTCTAGCTTCCCAGAGCATCTTCAGTTCTGCCAACCTCTACATTTATAATTTTATCATAATACTAATGTGCCATGGCTTGAAAATGTCTTCTTAATCAGTGAAGAGAAACATATGGAGATTTTTTACTTATGCTGTAATCAAGGAGAATAAGATTTGAGTGAATATTAAGATAAGGAAAGGTACAAAAGATTGAGTCCTGGAATGTAGACCAGAAAATTAATTTTAAACCTTCATTGCCATCTAAATTACTGTAGTCTACTTATGCAACTTTGAATAACCTGGCGATTTCTCATTTCAAACTAAATAGGAAAGCCTAGATTAGCAGTTCTTGACTATCTTTTCTAGCTATTATATTTGTGTGTGTATATATATATATGTGTGTGTGTGTGTGTTTGTGTGTGTGTGCGTGCATGTGTATACATATATACACGTACATTTTTATGCCAGATAATATAAGCGTGAGAGACTTCCATGGGGCAAGGAAGTAAATGTACATAGGAAAGTGAGTAAAAGTGTTAGGATTACACTATTTCCCTATTTGGTACATTTTTTCTAGGGCAAACAATTGACAACAGTAAATTATTGTTGGTAAAGCCCTACAACTAATCCTACCACACCTACCACACTTTGATGATTTACTTCTATTGGAATATCTCATCTCTGTTTCTTACCAGTTCTAGAATTCCGTGATTCTGATCTACCTCTTTAATGAAGATTTGTCACTAAACCGTGTATTTAAGCTAGTCCTAGGAATTAGTGGCATAGAGAATGACATTTTCTCAATCAACACCCTGCCTGTGTATTTAATGCATCTATTACAAGCAATAATGAAATACACAGTTGCCAAAATCCAATGAGGGTTTTGGGAATTTCACAACTAAACTCTATAAACTGCTTTAAAGATTTAAGGAGACACTTATTCTTCTAAATTCATCCCTGAGAGAATAGATGCATTGTTTTATGTGCCGTGTTTGTGAAAATTAGGCACCTTAAATAGTATTTCATCAATGTATTTGGTTCTTATTATTCTTGTCAGTTTAAAATACTAAGGGAAATACCATTAACATGTGCTCCCATCCTACTCCACAGTATTAATGTATTAAATTAATAGGAACTCTTCTAAGGTTATGAAGTCATCCTTTTGCAAATTCATGTGTAACCCAACAGCATAAGATAGATAACATAACTTGAGGTTGCTACAAGACAGTGATGACTGCAGGATTTTAGTATCTATTAGGCTATTTAAAGAAATCCCCATAGAAAAATAATGACCCTTTTGTCTCCTTGAAAAACTAGGAGTCATCCATTTATCTCCATTCCTGGCTCAGGCCGTCAACATTTCTCACCTTGGTTATGCGAAGTCCTCTTAAGTGGTGCCTACAATGAGCCTATCACTCAACTAATCTGACATTCACACTGCATCCAGGGAGTTAGACTAAAGATGTGTACTTACTCTGCATAAAATGATTGAGTAGCTTCATGGGAAAGACCACCTTACCAGTACCTAGCATCCTTCCTGATTTAGGCTTTGCTTGTCTCTACAGTCCCAGTGATATTCACCGTTTTCTCTACTACAGCCAGACTGAGTCAGGGAGATCCCACAAATGTATCGCATACTCTCTTCTGAAGGTCTGGTGTTGCAGGGGATGGGTTGGGGGGAGGGTCCAAATGGCACTGCAGAGTGATGAAAAGCTTGGTCCCTGGATCTGCACCACAGGTTTGCATCTTATCCATGCTGCCAACTAACTGTGCTGCTTGGACAGATTTTGAACTCTGTCTGTTTCTGTTTCCTTGTCTCTAAAGTGGTATTAAGTAGTACCAACTTGATATTTTATGCATTAAAGTAGGTAGAATCCTACCTGGCATATAGTGGGCACTGTGTAACTATAGATACAGTTGTTTTCCTTATTCTGGAACACTCTTTCACACTCCCTCGTCCGGTTTTAACTTTTCTAATGGTTCCTTTAGGTCTCATTTTAAGTATCAGTTATTTGTGCTTGGCCTTGGACATGTTCTCTCACTTTCTTCCTCACTTGCGCTTGTGCTTTTGTTCTCTCCCTCCCTCCCTCCCCCACCCTTGCTGTCTCTCTCCTGTCTCTGCCCTTTCCTCCCCTCTCTTGGCTTCCCATCTACATTGAGTTCCTTTTTTTCCAAGTAGTTACGTCTTCTTCTCATACTTTACAGCAAGACACATTTTTACTTCGCAGCCTTTCCTAACTAAACTTGTGAACACAGGGATTGCATTTATCTTGTTCATTGTGATATTGCCAATGCTCGGCACAGTGCCTGAAACACATGAGATCATACCTGTTTAAGACAAAATGAAAAATTCATGATTTCATTAAGAGCAGGTGTTTATCTTAAAAAGAATGTGAGCAAACATACACTCAATGTGTACAACTATACCATTGGGTAAACTACTGGTGAGTTTGTATGTGTGTATCTGAGCGCGTAGCTGAGAGTGAGACAGATGCAGATAGCAAATCTTATCAAAAATATCCAAGTTCAACTGATATGTGAAGACAGGATTTAATAAAGATTTTTAAAGTAATGTCTAATCAAGTAAGAAAAGTTAATGTGTGAAAGGCTGAGTGAGACACATCGAATCTTCATTTTATTGAAAACATAAAAAATGCTGTCAGGAAAGTGTCTTGCCTAAATATTTATGTATTATTTAGCTTTTCTTCTGTCTCTGAAGTGTCCCACAGAATTCTTCAGGATTAATCTATTGTTTGAATAAAAATAAAAATGACCTCCAAGAAATGCAGATGCTTATTGATAATAGTAATATATTTGCATAGAAAATAATTTTTAAGTTTAGAGGTATAATACACCCTCTCCAAGTTAAAGAAATATACCTGTGTGTGCATGCACACACGGTAATTCACATACTCACATACACACACACACCAGGTTTACTGAGGACTTTCAATCTTTGCAGGTGTACATGTGAAAAATGTTAATTTCCTTGTAATCATTCTCCAAATGTGCCATGTCATGATCTACTTTCTTGCTAATCAGCAGTAGCCAAAATAACATGACCAGATCCCGTAATTTCTTGTCACTTTTTTATTCTAACAGTCTGTTTCTTGTCTTATGATTCAGTTCAGTTTATTTTAAAATTGTGATTTCACTCTTTGAAAACCCTACTCTGCCCCCTCAAAACTGCCCATGACACCTGTTTGTGATCTGAAGTTAACTCAAACTTTTTTCCTTTTGCCCTTTTTAATGTGTGCCACCTTTTCTGGTATTAGGCTTAACTTGCTGATCTAGATCATTGTCTTACCTGTGGGCTCACTGTAGATGGGTGTTGGCTACAGTGTGATGATGGAGTTCTGGTAGGCTTCTCCTATGAGCTTTAGCAATCCCCTGAGAGATTTGGCCCCGAGAGGGTGGCTGCAAGCCATATTCCTCTGATATGCACCCCAAACAGAAACTCTCCAAGCATAATCGGACTTACAATGTCATATACTGCACAAGCAAGATGGTGTGTCCAGAATTAGCCTTCTATTAGGAACTGAGAGTTCCAGAAGAATATTCCTGGACCCTGGCAAGTAGATCACTTGCCTCTGTGTCAACTCTCCCCAGTTTTCTCTCTTTCCAGAAGTATCTCTGGGAAGTATTATCAAGTCCTTTGACTTAATAACCTTCATTTAAATAATTACATTCCAGCTGCTTCTTGTAGACTTGTCCGGTATGTACTAGTCTTTCTTTAGACCCATTTTCTTGGCTAAGAGGAGAAACAATTTCAAAAATAGAAAGGGCGGATCGAAAGGAAAGAAGATGGAAAGGAAAAGAAATGGAAGGGAAATTTAAGATTTCCTCTTCTAGTCGTTCATAGGTACCTCATAGATGTTGGTAGTAGAGGGCTCAGGGAGTTTGTGTCTCATGGTAGGACACATTCTCTTAGGTTAGGCTGCTCAGGAAGCCTTCCAGAGAATGGCCTTTGACTCCAGCTGGGAGTGGTTCCCTGAATATACAATGTGACACAGTTGGAATTCTTTATTCTCAGCTTACATATTTTGATGTAGTTTTAGAATATTAGAAAAGACCTAACTCAGTACTTTGTTATGCTTGTAACTGTAACTCCAATTATAGATTTCAGAGAGATGATGGCCATTTGACAAGCTTTCAACAGACACCTGTGTCAAAATTGAAAAACATTAAAGTCTGATTTTTCCAGACATCATAGCATAGTGATATAAAGCACAGACTTAGAGACAAATGGCTAGAGGTACTACCAACCTTATACTCCTTTGTAAAATAAAGATAGTATTAAAAATGTTTATAAAGAGCCATGGTAAGGATTTAATGACTTCTGTAAAGCATCAAGAAAAGTGTCTGATTATATGGACATTTCTCCTTTTTTTTTCTTTTAATTTTAGGGGTACACGTGCAGGATGTACAGGTTTGTTACATAGGTAAAATGTGATGGGGGTTTGCTGTACAGATTATTTAATCCCCCAGGTATTAAGCCTTGTATTCATCAATTATTTTTCCTGATCCTCTCCCTTCTCCCACCCTCCACTCCTACAGGCGCCTAGTGTGTTGGTTTCCCTCTGTGTGTCCATGTGTTCTCATCATTTAGCTCACACTTACAAGTGAGAACTTGACATATTTGGTTTTCTGTTCCTGTACTAGCTTACTAAGGGTTTTCAGTTGCATCCATGTCCCTGCAAAAAACATGATCTCATTCTTTTTCATACCTGCATAGCATTCCATGGTGTATATGTACCACATTTTTAAAAATTCAGTCTATCATCGGTGAGCGTTTAGGTTGATTGCCTGTCTTTGCTATTGTGAATAGTGCTACAATAAACATATACATGCATATGTCTCTATATTTTAATAGAACAATCTACATTCTTTGGGGTATATGTCCAGTAATGGGATTGCTAGGTCAAATGGTATTTCTGTCTTTAGGTCTTTGAAGAACCGTCGCACTGTCTGCCACAGTGGTTGAACTAGGTTACACTCCCACGACATATAAGCATTCTTTTTTCTCCACAACGTTGCCAGTATTGGTTACTGACTGGTGTGAGTTGGTATCTCGTTGTGGTTTGAATTTGCATTTTTCTAATGATCATTGATTTTGAGTGTGTTTTCCTATTATTTTTGGCTACATATATGCCTTCTGAGAAACATTTGTTGAAGCCCATTGCCCACTTTTCTGTGTTTTTTTTATTTCTTGTAAATTTAAGTTTATTATCGATACTGGATTTTAAGCCTTTGTCAGATGTGTCATTTGCAAAAAAATTTCTCCCATTCTGTAGGCTGTTTACTCTGTTTATAGTTTCTGTTGCTTTGAAGAAGCTCTTTAGTTTAATTAGATCTATATGGACATTTCTTCTGTTTGTTTTTATTCTACTGGTTACTTGTCACTGCCCATGTTTTCCCTGCTCCCAAGATCACTAACTATTCAAGCAGAACATCTGGTTGACTTTGTGAAAGGTGGGAATACCACAATACAATCCCTCTTGTCTGATGCTAACAAATGGCAGTTGAAAAAGCGAAAAGTGGAGAAACTCATGCTTAGATGTCTGAGACAAGGATTGTCTCAAGGCTTTTCTGAAATAACCCCCCAACCCTGACAAAAAAAAATTCCTTCTTTAGGACTGCAGCAATACAGATAAGATGCTTTCTAAAGAACACTTGCCTAATAACACCATCTTCTCCAATGAACTGGCACCAACTTTGGCTTTGAGCCTCTGAAACCAGTGAATTCTGTTTCGAAGAAGCTTATATAAACTTCTCCTTTTTACCCTTGCTCTAAGCTTTCCCTTACCTTTCCATCTTTGGGTAGATGTGTGGTTTTCCATGGATATGGATACTAGATTATGTTCCTTCTTGCTTATTCCCAAATAAATTGATTGTATTAGAAGGCTTTTTTTTTGGTGGGGGGGGGGCTGACACTAGGGATGCCTCTTCAGTTCAGTGTCCTTTGCTCTGAGCAGATCACTCTATTGATTGTCCATCCTACTAACTAATTGTTGGAGTACAAGTTGCTTCATGTCCTAAATTTCTCTGAGGAATTATTGACCAGCTAATACTAAATGAGTACCATCCAGTAGGATACTCACTTTAATAGAGAGTAAACCTATAACTCCAAGTTGAAATCTTGCCCATCAGGACCGGGTGAGGTGATAGATTTTTATAGATTTCTGAGAATGTTTAAATCCCAGCACTAAAGAGGTCATCTGTGGGAGGGGCCCAGTGTTATACCTAAGGTTATAAATAGATTTTGGTAAAAGAGTGAAAAATGCAACTACGAATACAATTAAAATAGAAACGGATTAATCTAAATGGAAATTCTTCAAAATTCAAGTACTGTATGTTAATGGGGGCGGGTAATGGAGAAGGCACATAGCCCGTGAAGTTGGCGTATGGGTACTAAATTGCTACTCTTCAACAAGTAGTGGTGTTACTTTAAGTATATCATTTCATTTCCTTGACAAAAGGAAATAATTATATCTGACTTGCTACCATCTAGAGCTGTATAATATTAGATAAAATAATATGTGAAAAATACTTTGAAAAATACAGAATTCTTTATGGATATAATTGTTATTACAGTTTCACTACCATCACCTCAGAACTCCAGCAGTGTTTGCAGATGCCACTCTTGTCTCATTTCTGTCTTGCAACAATGTTGTAATTTTTGAATGGGGTAATAAATATGTAAAACTGTTAATGTCCAACATGTAATAGTAAATTATTACTTGCTATTATTACTACTGTGATTGATAATTATTGATTTTATTACATAATTTTCATGTCAGACAGTGAGTTCTTATTACTCTGTTTTATTCAGCCTTGCACCGCTGGTGCTCAGAATATCTTAAAGACTTAATATATGATTGTTGAAATAATTGGCTAGTTATGGTTACATCGATACAATAGATTATAACATAAAAACATTAAGTATCAGTGGAATAGTAGAGAAGGTGAAAATTCAGAAGCCACCTGGTGATGAAAAGCTAAAACTAATACAGAAATAGATATACTATATACTTTTTGTCACATTATAGGATTTTTCCAAGAAATGCATTTTTTTCTCACAGGCCTCTCACCAGGCCTCTGCAGTCACTGCATGGTGTTCTGGCACATGTGAAAAGCCTGCTGTAATAAAATTACAAGGACTTCTGCCTATAAAATTTTATATACTGCAGACTTTGAATCTGCATTACTTTGCAGAAGCAATGGATTTCATAACTTGGTAGTTGTTAAGGAAAAATAAGAAAAAAATCAGTAAGTTCTTGAATTTGCTACTGTGAAAACATAAATCTTTAGAACAAAGACTTAAACACAAATCATTACAAAGGAAAATTTATTACTGAAATAAAAGTACTCTGAATTAAGGAATTCTGCAGTATATAAAATCTTACGGCCCTGGGATCTTGTTGTATGCTAATCACACTGCTTAAAGCTCTCTACTAAAATGCAAGAGTGTTGCTAGGTTATTAAAATATGTATATGACATGTTTGACTACACTTTGAGAAACTCAAACTCATTATCAAGCTAAAAATGTTAAATTTCTATCTCCTATGAAATAGTGATTTTTAAAATAAAGTCAAATATGTTTTAAAGGTCAGCAAAGTAATTTTTTGTGAGATAAGTTTTCTGATATTACACAACAATAATTGATACTAATCTACCAGAAGTATCAGGCAAAGATGTACTTATTGAATTCCAAAAGGAATTATGTTTTATTGACCATTGCTCAGAGAGGAGAAAATAATGTATCTTTTTTTCCTGTAATTATCTTCTCTGTTTAGCTTATCTCAGAGACCTAAAAGCTACCAATGTTAAGTTCCTTTACATGTTTATGGGAGCTGTTATTATAATAGACATCTGAGATAATGTTTATCTTTAACCTTGTCCTTGTCCTTCTGATCCAAAAGACAAGAATCTGACTAAATGTTGGGATCTGACCTGCAGATCCTATCTCGGCGATGGATGAACAAATGAATTCAGACACAGATGTCCAGTGAAAGAGCAAGCTTTGGGGCTAGGGTCACTCATATACTGAGAAGGGTCTAGTAAAGAGTTAGCAGCTGTGGCCCTGACCAACCAGTAAAGTTCACATTTATTTAGTACAGATAAATGACAGAGGTCTTGAGTAAACACCACTAGTGAGTAATTAACTTTGCCAACCCCCTAAGTAGAAAGCTGTTCCCCATCCTTAAGATCAAAGGTTAGTCTTAGGACAACCTGAATAAACAAGCTATTTAGATAAACTCCTCTATATTAGTATGCATTTACACCCTAAGCTTTTAAGAGATTTCAGCTGCTTTTAGCCAAACCTTTTACTGAAGCAATGCAACTCCCCCTACAACCTTCCAAGAATGTTTGTATTTCCTACAACTGTCTTTATAATTTTTCCTCTAAAATTTTTCCCACCACCCTAACTGAATTCACACAACTAGCATTAGAACATTTTCTACCGCATGAGCAGTTTTGAGGATTCTGACTTCTGAAACAGCTGGTCAAGCTTACAGCATTTATCTTTTAGTTAATACATGGCCTTGATATTTTGGGGCACACATGGCAACTTGTAATGTCATGCTGATCCAGTTACTTTTGCAATAAGGATATCTTAATTGTGTTTTTGTCTTCTCCCTATGAAGCTGTTATTCACTAATTCCACTAAACAAAAAAAAAAAAAAGGATTTCAGAGACCACATTCAAAATATAGATTATATTTCTTAAAAATAGGTTTCTTCATTGTTCAAAACTGTTTCTTTTATTCTACATCCTTATTTTCCAGAAATGGGGTGGCTTGGTGATTAAGATATAAATGTGTGTATGTACCTATGTGTAAACAGTTTCATAGTGATTTTTATGTGTCTGTTAACTTTTTTCAAAAAAGCCACTTATCAACTTCATTACCAAAAGCTTCTATTTGGGCAATACTGTTTTCTAAATATACCAAACACCTTTCCATTCCTGTTGATGCCCTTTTCTTTAGGAAAACGTGGATTCCCCTTGGCACTCTCCAAAAGACAGATTTCCAGCTGTTACCCTTCTACTAAAGCACTTTCTTTCTCCTTCATACTCACAGCCCTTTGTCTTTATATGTTTTATGGTATTTATATATTTTTATTTGTTATTCAGGTATGTTTGACTCTCTCACAAAATAAGTAAAAATCACTTAAATAATTATTGACCAAAATATATCATTAGACACATACATTATAAAAGATATTTAAAACTGGTTCCCTCAATATTCAATGAATTTCTGAGTATTCCTTTTCTACAAAAGAACTTAACTACCTGGTTATATAGCAAGTAAGCTTTTCATAAAAGGAAGGTTAAAACATAGGCTAAAACCACTAGACAAAATATGTTACAAAGAAGGATTATATAGTCTAGAGATGGGTGATTCAAATATGTGGCTACACAAAACAACCATTGGAACATATGTTTAAAAAATACCTGTTCCTGAATGGCGGATACATGAATCTGAACCCCTCCACATATTATTACCCCAAAACATTCAGGAAGGAATGCAAAAATAAAACACATGTAATCAACAAAGTTAGCACTTTTATGAGAAAGAAAATGCCATGGATTTCAAATTACCTATAAATGGATAATTACACACAAAATCCCATCAGTGCTTGCACCAGAGCTCCAATGGCCATTGCAAGACCATGACTGTGGATAGGTGAGAGGGAAGGTAAAGAGAATCTGTGAAAAATGGGAGAGGACAGGGAAACAGAGAGAGTAGAGAGAAAATTATCTGCAAAAAGATAAAGTTCAATAGAAAGAGGTAAATTAATGCACAGAGTTCTGTGACAGGGTGACACAATATCAAATACAGTAAAGAAATAAATTACTTGAGGTCCATATGAGAAGAATACAAATAAAGTGTTAAAGAAATTGAAGAAAGTCATGTAAACAACCAAGATAAAGAAATTAAAATATATAAGCTTTTTTGTCTGTATTCCATTTTAATCACTCTCTTTGACTACATTATTTTATCTGCTATTTCCACCCTCTCTATATATATAATTCCATAAATATATGTATTTATTTGGATATGTATTTCTTTTAAATATATATTAAATATATATGTATCTACTATATAGGGGGAATATATACATGTAAGTATATATAAATATATATAGGGAATACATAAATATATATATATCATATATGGGAATATATATATAAAAGATTATATGTACATAGTAGAATAATATGTATTAAAAAGTGAAATTATAACTAAAGACAAGCCTCATTTTATTGCACTTTGCCTTATTCTATAGAGATATTTTAAGATATTTTAGAATATTTTACTATAGACATACAGATAATTGAAGATTGTCACAACCTTCAACAAACAAGCTTACCAGTACCATTTTCAAAGAGCATGTGTTCACTCTGTGCCTTTGTGTCACATTTTGATCATTTTCACGATATTCCAAAGTGTATTATTATTAATATTGTATTTCTTAAAGTGATTTTTGATCATGGATTTTTGATGTTACTATTAAATTTTTGAGGTGCTACGGACTCCACCCACATAAGACTGTAAACGTAATTGCTCAATACTGCTCATCTGCTGACTGCTCTACTGCAGGCCATGTTTTCCTGTCTCTCTCCCTGTCCTTGGTCTTCCTTATTCCCTAAGAGACAACACTACTGAAATTATGCCAAATAAAAACCCTACCATGCCTCTAAGTGTTTAAAGTGAAAGAAAAAGTTACACGTCTCTCACATTAAATCAAAACCTAGAAATGATTGCACTTACTGAGGTAGGCATGTCACAAGCTGAGATAGCCTGAAAGCTAGGCCTCTGGCACCAAGCATCAGCCAGGTTGTGAGTGCAAAGCAGATGTTTTTGAGGGAAGTTAAAAGTGCTACTCCAGTGAACAAACAAATAATAAGAATGTGAAACAGCTGTATTCCTGATGTGGAGTTGGTTTTAGTGGTCTTAGATAGAAGATTAAACCAGTTCCAACATTCTCTTAACCCAAAGCTTAATCCAGAGTAAGGCCCTACGTCTCTTCAATTCTTTGAATCCTGAGAGAGAAGAGGAAGATGAAGCTTACAACCTAGCAAAGGTTGATTCATAAGGTTTAAAGAAAAAATCCATCTTCACGACATAGAAATGAAAGATGAAGCGGCAAGTGCTGACGTAGAAGCTGCAGCAAGTTATCTGGGACATCTGTCTAAGATCATGGATGAAATTAGCTGTGGTAAAAAACAGATTTTTCAATATAGAGGAAACAGCCTTTTACTAGAAGATGATGCCATCTAGGACTTCCATAGCTAGGCAGGAGAAATCCATGCCTGGCTTCAAAGATTCAAAGTACAGGTTTACTCTCAACCTGTATTGTTAGGTTCTAATGCACCCGATGATTGTAAATTGAAGCCAGTGCTCAGATACCATTCCAAAATCCTGGATCTCTTAAAAGTTATGCTAAATCTATTCTGCCTGTGCTCTGTAAATGAAATAACAAAAGTCTAGATGACAGCACATCTGTTTATAGCATGGTGTACTGAATATTTTAAGCCCACAGTTGAGATTTAATGCTCAGAAAAAAGATTCCTTTCAAAACATGACTGCTCATTGACAGCGCCCCTGGTTACCCAAAGGCTCTGATGGAGATGTACAAGATGATAGAATGCTGTTTTCCTGTCTATTAACACAACATCCATTCTACAGCAGTGTGTCAAGGAGTAATTTTGATATTGAAGTTTTATTATTTAAGAAAAATGTTTCATAAGGTGATAGCTGCCATACAGCTGTAGCCTGTGATTCTTCCGACGTTTCTGGGCCAAGTGAAATAAAAACCTTCTGATAAGGATTCACCACTCTAGATGCCATTAAGAACATTCAAGATTCTTGGAAGGAGGTCAAAATAGCAACAATAACAAGAGTTTAGAAGTTGATTTCAACTATTAAGAATGACCTGTGGGAGAAGCCACTGCAGATGTGGTAGAAATATCAAGAGAACTAGAATTAGAAGTGGAGCCTGATGCTACAATGTCAGGATAAAATTTGAACGAATGAAAAGTTGGTTGTTACGGGTGAGACAGAACGCAGTTCCTTGAAATTGAATCTACTCGTGGTGAAGACGCTGTGAACATTGTTGAAATCATTGCAAAGACTTTTAAACATGACATAAATGTAGTTAATAAAGCAGTGGCAGGGTTTGAAAGATTGATTCCAATCCTGAAAGATGTTTTACTGTGAGTAATGTGCTTTCAAACCGGATAGTATTCTACACTGTAGAGAAATTTTTTTGCCAAAGGAAAAGTCAAACGTAGCAAACTTCACTCTTGTCTTACTCTAAGAAATTGCCACAGGCACTTCAACGTTCAGCAACCACGAACCTGATCAGTCAGCAGCTGTCCACATCGACACAAGACCCTCCAGCAGCAAAAGATGACCACTTGTGGAAGGCTTAGATGATAGCATTTTTTAACAATAAAGTATCTTAATTCAGGTATTTACATTTTTCAGATGAATGTTATTGTATACTTAGTGGACTAAGTATAGTATAAACATAATTTTTATATGTACTGGGATACAAAAAAATGTGTGACTGACTTTATGGCAGTATACACTTTGCTGCAGATGTCTAGAACTAAACCTACAATGTTTCCAAAGTATGCCTATAATTATATTCACTAATAATTTAATAAAACTTCCTAGGAATAAGAAAGAATCCCTTAGATCTACATATTGAAAGGCTGTACTTGTGTACCTTACCTGAAACAACTCCAAAACATATCTTAGTAAAACTATTAAACTTTAAAGATAATTTAAAATATCCTTAGATTCCTCTAGGAAAAAAAGATTAAATTACTTAGTAAGAAAATTAGACTGCCTGTAGACTTCTCAGGAATAACATACAAAGCAAGGAGATAATGGAATGAATGAAATTGCAGGAAACCCAAGAAAAGAGTAAGCCAAACATTTTATGTCCAGACAAAAAATTTTCTTCTTTAAATATCAAGTGTACAGAAAAATGATATGCAAGAACTGTGAGAACATTATATATACAAGCTGTTTATGAATTATCTATTGTATAATGAGTTTCATCTAAATAAAATGTACTGGTGAAACTTCAGCAAGGGAATTGATGATTAGCATTAATACATTTAATTCTTGAAATGTGACTTAAAAGGGGTGAGGATGTGAGTGGATGAACAATATGTAAGTTTTACTTATTCTAGCAAAATAAAGTATTCAAGCATAAAATGAGAAGAGAGAAGTAAAACTAGAAAGATACTAATTGTTGAGTACATTTTAGGTGTGAGTCAAAGGATACTACCTAAAAATGAAAGCCAGTTAATACCATGCTAAAGATAAGAGGTAGGGGTGGGAGAAAGCAACTTTAGGGAATTGGGGATTATAAAACTTATAAATACAAAAATAATTGATAGAAAAAACTTGTAAACTTTTCTAAATACCAAAATAATTTTTGAAAGAAGACAATAAATTGAGAAGCACAGTAAACAAAACATAATTCATACAGAAAGCATACCAAAAAATGTAAGCGCTATACCCAAACACTAGACCCATCAGTTCTATCAATAAACATGAATAGGCTGAACTTATCTTTTAAAATAAAAAGAATTTAAATTTGGCTTAGAAAGCAAAATGAAAATCTGTGCTGTATGCCAGACACATCTAAAATATAGTCATTCCAAAAAGTTAAATAGGTGGAAAAAACACATCAGGCAAATGGAAAAAATAAGAAAACAAACCTAATACCAGAGAAAGTAGAATTTAGGCAAATAAGCATTAGAGGAGACAAACAATGTTGTTTCATGTGGCTAATAGCCACAGTTCATTAGTTATATAAAATATTACTAGTATCTATGCACTGAAAAATACAACCACACACATACAGAACAGAAACTTCAGATGGTACAGGAGGTACAAAGAGAAAAAACACTAACAATAGTGTTGCCTTTATTCTGTTGAATTGTCTTTTTTTGACATTAATTTTTAATGTGATTTTTAAAATTTAAATTGTTTTTTTTCTTTTTTTATTATACTTTTAAGTTCTGGGGTACATATGCAGAATGTGCCATGGTGGTTGGCTGCATTCATCACCCCGTCATCTACGTAAGGTATTTCTCCTAACACTATCCCTCCTGTAGTCCGCCACCCTCCTGCTGTCCTTCCCCTACCACCCGAGCCCCCAACAGGCCCCAGTGTGTGATGTTCCCCTCCATGTCTCCATGTGTTCTTATTGTTCAACACCCACTTACGAGTGAGAACATGTGGTGTTTGGTTTTCTGTTCTTGTTTCAGCTTGCTGAGAATGATGGTTTCCAGCTTCATATATGTCCAGACAAAGGACATGAACTCATCCTTTTTATGGCTGCATAGTATTCCATCATGTATATATGCCAAATTTTCTTTATCCAGTCTATCATTGATGGGCATTAGGGTTGGTTCTAAGTCTTTTCTATTGTGAAAGTACGACAATACACATATGCGTGCATGTGTCTTAATAACAGAATGATTTTTAATCCTTTAGATATATATCCAGTAATGGGATGGCTGGGTCAAATGGTATTTCAAGTTCTAGATCCTTGAGGAAGCATCACACTGTCTTCCACAATGGTTGAACTAATTTACACTCCCACTAACAGTGTAAAAGCTTTCCTGTTTCTCCACATCCTCTCCAGTACCTGTTGTCTCCTCATTTTTTAATGATCGACATTCTAAATGGTATGAGATGGTATCTCAAGGTGGTTTTGATTTGCATTTCTCCAGTGACCAGTGATGATGATTTTTTTTTCATGTTTGTTGGCTGCTTATTTGTTTTTTCATATGTTGGCTTCATATTTCTTTGTTATTCACAATGGTTTCAAAGAACATCTTTATTTCTGCCTTTGTTTCATTATTTTTAATGTCTCCTTTTGAAAAGTGTCTGTTCATATCATTTGCCTAGTTTTTTGATGGGGTTGTTTGTTGTTGTTGTTTTTCTTGTAAATTGGTTTAAGTTGCTTGTAGATTCTGGATGTTAGCATTTTGTTAGATGGGTAGATTGCAAAAATTTGTTCCCATTCTGTTGGTTGCCAGTTCACTCTAATGATAGTTTCTTTTGCTGTGTAGAAGCTCTTTAGTTAAATTAGATCCCATTTGTCTATGTTGACTTTTTTTTGCTGTTACTTTTGGTGTTTTAGTCATGAAGTACTTGCCCATGCCTATTTCCTAAATGGTATTGCCTAGGTTTTCTTCTAGGGTTTTTATGGTGTTTGGTCTTAGGTTTAAATATTTGATCCATCTGAAGTTAATTTTTGTATAAGGTGTAAAGATTGGATTCAGTTTTAGTTTTCTGCATATGACTAGCCAGTCTTCACAGCACCATTTATTAAACAGGGAATCCTTTCCCCATTGCTTGTTTTTGTCAGCTTTGTCATAGAGCGGATGGTTGTAGATGTGTGGCATTAGTTCTGAGGCCTCTGTTGTGTTCTATTGGTCTATCTCTCTGTTTTGGTACTAATACCATGCTGTCTTGATTACTGTGGTCTTGTAGTATAGTTTGAGATCAGGTAGGGTGATACCTCCAACTTTGTTCTTTTCACTTAGGATTGTCTTGGCTGTGGGGGCTCTTTTTTGGTTCCATATGAAATTTAAGGTGTTTGTTTTTTGGTGGTGGTGGTGGTGTTTTTTTTTTCCCCTCCAGTTCTGTGAAGAAAGTCAGTGGTTATCTTGATGGGGATAGCATTGAATCTATAAATTACTTTGGGCAGTATGGCCATTTTCACAATATTGATTCTTCCTAACAATGAGCATGGAATATTTTTCCATCTCTTTGTGTCTTCTCTTATTTTCTTGAGCAGTGGTTTGTAGTTCTCCTTGAAGAGATTCTTCACATCTCTTGTTAGTTGTATTCCTAGGTATTTTATTCTGTTTGTAGCGGTTGTGAATGGGAGTTGACTAATGATTCAGCTGTGTTTGTCTGTTATTGGTGTATAGGAATGCTTGTAATTTTTGCACATTAATTTTGTATCCTGAGACTTTTTTGAAGTTGCTTATCAGCTTAAGGAGATTTGGGGCTGAGACAGTGGGATCTTCTAAATACACAGTCATGTTGTCTGCAAATAGAGACAATTTGACTTTCTCTTTTTCTATTTGAATACACTTTATTTCTTTTCCTTGCCTGATTGCCCTGGCCAGAACTTCCAATACAGTGTTGAATAGGAGTGGTGAGTGAGGGCATTCTTGTCTTGTGCTGTTTTCAAAGGGAATGATTCCCGTTTTTGCCCATTGAGTATGATATTTGCTGTGGGTTTGTCATAAATAGCTCTTACTACGTTGAGATATGTTCCATCAATACCTAGTTTACTGAGAGTTTTTAGCATAAAGGGCTGTTGAATTTTGTCAAAGGCCTTTTCTGCATCTGTGGTTATAATCATGTGCTTTTTGTCTTTGGTTCTGTTTATGTGATTATGTTTATTACGTATGTTGAACCAGCCTTGCATTCCAGGGATGAAGCCTACTTGATCATGATGGATAAGCTTTTTGAGGAGGTATTGGATTTGGGTTGCCAGTATTTTATTGAATATTTTTGCATAGATGTTCATTAGGGATATCGGCCTGAAATTTACTTTTTTAAACGTGTGTCTGCCAGGTTTTGATAGCAGAATGATGTGGGCTTCATAAAATGCATTTGAGAGGATTCCCTCTTTTTCTATTGTTTGGAATAGTTTCAGAAGGAATGCTACCAGCTCCTCCTTGTACCTCTGGTAGAATCCGCCTGTGAACCTGTCTGGTCCTGGAATTTTTTTGCTTGGTAGGCTATTAATTTCAGACCTTGTTGTTGGTCTATTTAGGGATTTGACTTCTTCCTGTTTACTCTTGGGAGGGTGTAAGTGTCCAGGAATTTATCCATTTCTTCTATATTTTCTGGTTTATTTTCATAGAGGTGTTTATAGTATTCTCTGATGATAGTTTGTGTTTCTGTGAGATTGGTGATGATATCCCCTTTATCATTTTTTATTGCATCTATTTGTTTCTTCTCTCTTTTCTTCCTTATTAGTCTGATTA
Source organism: Sapajus apella (assembly GCF_009761245.1). Classification (NCBI taxonomy): domain Eukaryota; kingdom Metazoa; phylum Chordata; class Mammalia; order Primates; family Cebidae; genus Sapajus; species Sapajus apella. The sequence goes on along the minus strand of NW_022436974.1, from coordinate 2,565,942 downwards.
GCCATCTATTTTGTTGATCTTGGGAAAAAAAAAAAAAGCTCCTGGATTCACTGATATTCTTTGAAGGGATTTTCCTGTCTCTATCTGTTTCAGTTCTGCTGTGATCTTAGTTATGTCTTGTCTTCTGGGAGCTTTTGAATTTGTTTGTTCTTGCTTCTCTAGTTCTTTTAATAGTGATGTTAGAGTGTTGATTTTAGATTTTTCCTCCTTTAACTTTTGGGCATTCGGTGCTATCTTTTCTCTTTTATCTTTTGGGCATTTAGTCCCTGTATACATTGCTTTAAATGTGCCCCAGAGATTGTGGTATCTTGTGTCTTCATTCTCATTAGTTTCAAAGAACATCCTTATTTCTGTCTTCATCAGTAGTCATTCAGGAGTAGATTATTCAGTTTCCACACAGTTGTGTGATTTTGAGTGAGTTTCTTAATCCTTAGTTCTAATTTGATTGCACTGTGGTCTGAGAGACTGTTTGTTATGATTTCTGTTATTTTACATTCACTGGAGAGTGTTTCACTTCCAATTATGTGGTCAATTTTAGAATAAATGTGATGTGGTGCTGAGAAGAATGTATATTCTGTGCTTTTGGGGTGGAGAGTTCTGTAGATGTCTATTAGGCCCACTTGGTCCAGATCTGAGTTCAAGTCCTGGATATCCTTGTTAATTTTCTGTCTGATTGATCTGTCTAATATTGACAGTGGAGTGTTAAAGTCTCCCGTTATTATTGTGTGGGAGTCTAAGTCTCTTTGTAGGTCTTTAAAAACTTGATTTAGGTATCTGGATGCTCCTGTATTGGGAGCATATATATATTTAGGATAGTTAGCTCTTTTTGTTGCATGGATTTCTTTACCATTATGTAATGCCCATCTTTGTCTCTTTTGACCTTTGTTGGTTTAATGTCTTTTTTATTAGAGACTAGCCTTGCAACACCTGCTATTTTTCCTTTTCATTTGCTTGGTTAACCTTCCTCCATCTTTTTATTTTGAGCCTATGTGTGTCTTTGTGCATGAGGTGGGTCTCCTGAATACAGCACACAGATGGGTCTTGACCCATTATCCAATTTGCCAGCCTGTATCTTTGGATTGGGCCATTTAGCCCATTTACATTTAAGGTTAATATTGTTATATATGAATTTAATCCTGCCATTATGATGCTAGCTGGTTGTTTTGCTTGTTAGTTGATGCAGTTTCTTCGTATTGTCTATAGTCTTTATAATTAGGTAAGTTTTTATGGTGGCTGGTACTGGTTTTTCCTTTCCATATTTAGTACTTCCTTCAGTAGCTCTTGTAAGATATGCCTGGTGGTGACAAAATGTCTCAGAAGTTGCTTGTCTGTAAAGGATTTTATTTCACTTTAACTTATGAAGCTTTGTTTGGCTGGCTATGAAAATCTGGGTTGAAAGTTCTTTTCTTTAAGGATGTTGAATATTGGCCCCCACTCTCTTCTGGCTTGTAGGGTTTCTGCTGAGAGATCTGCTGTGAGTCTGATAGGCTTCTCTTTGTGGGTAACCTGACCTTTCTCCCTGTATCCCCTTAGCATTTTTCTTCATTTCAACCCTGGTGAATCTGATGTTTATGTGCCTTGGGGTTGCTCTTCTCAAGAAGTTCCTTTGTGGTGTTCTCTTTATTTCCTGTATTTGAATGTTGGCATGCCTTGCTAGGTTGGCAAAGTTCTCCTAGATAATATCCTGAAGAATATTTTCCAGCTTGATTTCATTCTCCCCATCACTTTCATGTACACCGATCAAAGGTAGACTTGGTCTTTTCGCATAATATCATATTTCTTGGAGGCTTTGTTCATTTCTTTTCACTCTTTTTTTCTCTAATTTTGTTTTCTTAATTTATTTCAGTGAACTGATCTTCAGTCTCTGATATCTTTTCTTCCTCTTGATGGATTCGGCTGTTGAAACTTGTGTATGCTTAAGTTCTCGTGCTGTGTTTTTCAGCTCCATCAGGTTGTTTATGTTCTTCTGTACACTGGTTATTCTAGTTAGTGTTTTAGTGTTTTGTCTTAACATTTTTATAAAGTTCTTAGCTTCCTTGCATTGGGTTAGAACATGATCCTTTAGCTGAGAGAAGTTTGTTATTACCTACCTTCTGAAACCTGCTTCTGCCAGTTTGTCAAACTCATTCTCCATCCAGTTTTGTTCCCTTGCTGGTGAGGAGTTGTGATCTCTTGAAGGAACTGTCACAAGAACAGAAAACCAAACTAGCATGTTCTCACTCATAAATCAGTGTTGAACAATGAGGACACCTGGATACAGGGAGAGAAACATCACATACCAGGGCCTTTCAGGGGTGGGAGACTAGGGGAGGGATAGCATTAGGAGAAATACCTAATGTAGATGAATTGTCTTATTGATTTGGAAATACTGGTTATTAATTAACATAGAATTCTATAGTTGATTTCATGCATTGTACATATTATCTATATGACCATATAACTAGTAGTTTTAATTTTAGAGTAGTATTTTTTGATAAAAATTTATAATTTTATTAAAATCCATTATTTTTTCTGAATTTTCAGTGTATTTCTATCATGTTTTAGAAATCTCCCTTCACCACAGCTCATAAAGATATTACCTTGTGTTATTTTATGGCAGCTTTACTGTTTTACCTTTTACTTTTTTTTTTTTTTAATTTTGTTTTCTTTTTTATTATATTTTAAGTTCTCGGGTACATGTGCAGATCGTGCAGGATTGTTACATGGGTATACACATGCCATGGTGGTTTGCTGCATCCATCCCCCATCATCTACATTAGGTATTTCTCCTAATGTTATCCCTCCCCAATTCCCCCACCTCCTGGTACCCCTCCTCTAGACCCCCCCCACCTCCAAAAATAAGTCATTTATTAAAGTGAATAAGAGATTTTTTTTTTTTTTGGCATTTTAGGTTTTTGGGTACATGTGAAGAACATGCAAGATTGTTGCATAGGTACACACGTGGCAGTGTGATTTGCTGCCTTCCTTCCCTTCACCTATATCTGGCATAGCATGGGGAGAAATGCCAAATACCTTTTACTTTTTGATCTGCTCTCCACCTCATATCATGTATCATTTGAGGTGGAAATCAAGTTTTATTTTTTTTCCCCTATGGATATGCCACTAATACAGTACAATTTCTTGAAGAGATTGTCTTTTCCTCACCAATTGCCTCCTTTGTCATATATCAAGTGCAAATATATGCAGAAATAAATTTCTAGGTCCTTAATTTTGTTCCATTCATTTATTTGTATATTGTTGTGCCAATATCATACTGCCTTACTTATTGTGCCTTTATATTAAATCTTGGTAATTGGTTGGGTACTTTCCAAAATGATGTTCTTCAAAATCATTTTTGCCTAATCTGGGTAATTTGTATTTCCATAGAAATTGTAAAAGTTTGACAATTTTCACCAAAATAATGTTACTTGTTTGGGAGTACATTGAGCCTGTATATCAATCTGGAAGATAACTGTTTTAAAATAATGAGTCTTCCGGTATATAGTATATTTATCTTCTACATTATTTGTCTTATTTAGTTGTAGTCAGTAATGCTTTCTTAAAACTATATTTCCAATTGGAAGTTTAAAAAATTATATATTTATGGTGTATGTGATGTTTAGATATGCATATATACACAAATTGTGGAATGGCTGCACCAAGCTAATTAACATATGCAGTGTATCACATACTTATGGTGATTTTACGATGAAAACAATACTTAAATTGTCCTCTCCTAGCAAATTTCAAATATATAACATACTAACTAGTCATCATGAGGTATAGTACATATCTTGACCTTAATTTCTCATAAGTGAAATTTTGTTTCATGTAACCAGCGTATCCTCATGCCCCAACCCCCTTCTGGTAACCATACTTCTACTCCCTGTTTCTGTGAGTTTGACTTCTTTAGATTCTGCATATAAATGAGATCATGTGGTATTTTACTTGCTATGCCTATCAGTCAATAAAGCTTTATAGTTTTCTATGGAAAAGTCTAGTCCATCTTCTGTGAAACCATTTTATAAGTATTCATTGTTTTTCATTATACTATATATGATTTTTAAAATTCTTTTTGGTTTTGCTTATTGCTGGAATGTAGATATAAATTATATTGGCTATTGAATACATATGATTTTACTAAGTGCACTTATCAACTGTAATCATGTTATGTAATTGTGCAAAGTTGTACTCCTTCTCTTCCAGTATGATTTTGTGTGCATTCATTCATTGATTTATGCTTTCTTGCTCTGGCTAGAACCACAAATATAATATTGCATAAAAATGATGATAGCAGATACGTTTGTCTTCTTTCTGATCTTTGTTAATGTTAGTTCTTGGTTTCTTTTCATTCATACGATTCATAAAACTCATTTATATTTCTAGCTTTCTAAATTTTGCATCATAGATAGGTAATAAGCATCTATTGTGTTGTTAGTTTTGTGTTTTATTCTAGGAATTTGTCCATTTCAACTATATTTTCATATGTCTCGTCACAAAACTATTCATAATACCCTTTCCTGTGATTTTATATCTGAGGGACCTATATTGATGCTTCTATTTTGGTTCTTGATATAAATATTTTTGTATCTTCTCTTTCTTTTTTCCCCTTGGTAATTTTTCAAAAACTGTAATAATTATTCAAAAAAAAAAAAACTTTTGCTTTACTGATCTCTTTTCTATGTATTTGATTTCAATATTATTAATGTCTGTTTATTTAATTCTTGGTTTATAAGTTAAACATGTTTGGATAGTTTTTAAATCTTTTTCCCTAATTCATGTATTTAAACATATATTTTCTTAGAAATATAGTTTAGCTACCTCTAGCCCTTTTTTCTCATTTTTGTTATAGTTCATTTTAATTGTTTTTTTGGTTTCCATTATGATTTTTTATTTAACATATGAGTATTTAGAAAAACATTGTCAAATTGCCAAGGGATTATTTCCTGTCCATGTTTTTTTTCTATTGCTATAAGGCTTTAATTTACTCTGTTTAGAGAGATACATTATTTTAATCTGTTGTTATCAATTATATGGAAAATTTTAGTAAATGTGTATTTGAAAATAATGTGTGCTATAGTTGCTGAGTACGGCCTTAGGTCATATTTTTTAAATGTGCTGTTTAAATCTTTTGCTCTTCTGATTTTCTTTCTATTTGCTTCTTCCATTAAGTAAGATAGAGAAGGTGAAAAATATTCCTTTATTGTTTTTAATTCATCAGGTTTGTTTTTGTTAATTTTAGCTTTATATATTCTGAGATTGCATAATTTAATAAACGCTAATTTAAAATTAGTAAATTTTCTTGTTTAACAATTGTCTAATAAAAGGTTTCTTTTTATTTCTGGTAACGTTTCTTACTTGGAGTCTTGTCTGATAGATAAGCCAGGTTTCTTTAGTTAATGTTCACATGGTGAATCATTTCATCTTTGATTTTCAAGCTGTGTTATTATATTTTGATGCCTCTCTTGTGTTTTGTTTTCATTTTTAAGGCTGACAGTCTTTGAATTTTAATATATTTTCTGTTTAATTTTTCTATTGAAATACTTGGGTTCAAATAAACTATATCTTCTGTTTTACTATTTGTATCTTGTATGCTCCTTTTTCCCCCTTTGTGTAAATTATTTTGGATTGAAGTTTTTTAAAATTATAATTACATATATTCCCACTTCATAGTTTATTAGTTATATATGATTTTACTGTTCTTTTGCAGATAACCCTAAAGAGTTTAAAATATGCATCATTTACTCTTTTAAAAAACAAAAAGAATTTATACAGTTACCATATCTCAAACAAATGTTAGAACACTTTTTTTATTCATTCCACCTGTGTGTGTGTGTGTGTGTGTGTGTGTGTGTGTGTGTGTGTGTGCGCGCGCGCGCGCCATTGTTTGCATGTATTTTATTACGTATATATCTTTTAATCTGCAAATGACGTTGACGTTGTTTAATGCAGTTGTTATTTAAATAGATTTACTCACCAATTTATCCATTGTTCTTTTTTCCTTCCTGCACCTCTGATATCTATTTAGAGTCATTTTCATTCTTTTCACAGAAATTTCTTTAGAATTTTATTATTATTATTATTATTTTGACAGGGAGTTTTGCTCTTGTTGCCCAGGCTGGAGTGCAATGGCACCAACAGGCTTCCTGCAACCTTTGCCTCCCAGGCTCAAGTGATTCTCCTGCCTCATCCTCCTGAGCAGCTGGAATTACAGGCATGAGCCACCACGCCCAGCTAATTTTTGTATTTTTAGTAGAGACTGGTTTTCTCCATGTTGGTCAGGCTGGTCTTGAACTCCTGACCTCAGGTGATGCGCCCACCTCAGCCTCCCAAATTGCTGGGATTATAGGAGTGAGCCACTGTGCCTGGTCAATTTCTTTAAAATTTTTAATAGAACTTCTGATGATGAACCTTCTTATTTTTTTTTGTCTGAAATAAGTTTATTTTCATTTTTATTTTTATTGTGGTTAGGTAGAGAATTCCTGTTTCTTACTGCTTCCTTTTGTTTTCTATATTCGTTTTTTTATACAGTTCTTGAACTTGCTCTTCTAAGTCAGTAGCAAATAAACATCATTTTTAAAACAACCATATAACTTTTTAATTAGAAAATTTAAGTATGTTTTTCTTACCCACAATTCCTTTTGCAATGCTATTATTTAAAGTTTTTTTTTTTTTTTCCCAAACTTTTATCTCTCACATACACTTTCACTGTAATACATATGAGCTCAGAGAAATTATTATGTTTTTTTTTTTTGGCTTTTTGGGTCTCGGGTGTATATTCCTGGGGACTTTTGGTGTCAACAGAGCTACAAGCAGAGAGAAAATGTGGGCTGTCTTCCCGTTGTGGCCAGTAACAGAGAGCCTGTGGACTGCTGGTGTCCTAGAATCATAGAGCCTCCCAGTTGCAAAGACTAGAGGACACAGCCCATTGGCTTAGAACCTTCTGGTTAGCCTGAGATGTGAACCTTTATTTTGTCAGCCAGTTTCTTCCCAGGTTCCTCACTCCACAGCTCAAATGCTGACCTGCTTTTACTCTGCCCAAAGGTTTACAACTTTCTTACCAGTTATTTCTGCCCAGACTCTCACAGAAACCAAGCTCTCAGAAACCACGTAACTCAGGAGATGTAAATATACTGACACTGTCAGTCTACATGAAGAGCTCTATTCAGGCTTGAGAATCCTCTGCAGTTACTTTCATAAGAAGAGCTTGAAGGTTAATGTACTTTTGTATCTACAATTCAAATTGTTCACTTTTTGTTTTTGCATACTGTTATTTAGTTGGGCCCTATAACAGGAACTAAAGAAAACAAGATACTGACCTGCCCAGATGGCAAATTGCACCCAAGAACCCCTAAACTCACAGAGACACTTAATATATATTAACAAGGTCAATATAATACCCCTCAGTGTACTAGAACTGTAATTTACTAAGTAATTAGATGGCTGAAAATATTCTGTGTAAACATAAAGCAGTTTAGTAACCATTGAATTTCTCTCCTTGTATATAAAATCTTCTTAAAAATGTTTTTAAAGTAATTTTCTAGATAGTTAAGTTGTTACTTACCCAACTTTAACTCTCAAAGTTCTGATCTTATAGTGCCTCTCAAAGGTCAAGACCAGAAGGCACACATTGAATTTTCAGAATGCTCACTTAGCCATACTTTATGGGCTGTAGCTCATTCTAATTGCTCAAGTTACAGAGTAGTTACTTCCTGGTATTCTTCCTAAGGCTTTACGAAAATGAATCCTACATTTAGGTGGCTCAGTGATAATTGATACCACTAGAGACACAGATTATAGGGAACGTAAGATTCTGCTGCCTTTATGTACCTGTACATTTCTCCTAAAATATATTTCATTACTTGCAAAAGCCTTAATAATATGTCTTGATGTGGCATATTGTATTTCAACAAAAGTAAAAGTAGATTTAGGTGCTGGTTCTGTCCTGTGACATAATAGGAATCAAATTATATTCCTAGTCTTTTTTGGATCAATTCTCATGCCTATATTTAATATTCAGAAGCTTATGCTTGGTTAGCAGCTTTCTGAACTATAGCTTTGAATACTCTTCTGACTAATTCAGTTATTTTGCAGATTTCCAGGAGCTATGAGATCGAGTTAAGTTATATGTTGATTGGTTAGTAAACTATTTGTTTTATAAATCAGCTGTGCATTCCCTTTGTGATATATTCAACATGGTTTTTTATTTCTTACTTGAAGTATCCAGAAATAACATAGATATGTAAAAGAAAACAGTAGTCATAATATATAGTAAATCAATATTACAAAAAAATCTAAAATATATTTACTTGGTTTAATTTTAATAAATGAAGACAGCAACTCACTGTGTCGCCTAGGCTGGTCTTGAACTCTTAGCCTTAAGTGATCTTTCCATCTCTGTCTCTCTAAGTGCTGGGATTACAGGTGTGAAGCCTTCCTGCCCAGCCAAGAAATTTACTTAGAAAACAAACAAGAAACTTCAGGGATTACTTCATCTCAGCTAAATAATACAAAATTATTTTGAACATGAATTTTTTACCAAGTCTTTTTAACAGGTGAGGTTGGGATAAGTAAATTGATGTAATCGTACTTTCAAGGAGTTCAATGCTAAGTAAAATGTCAGTTGTGTAAACTGTATATGAGAGGTAGAAAGATGTAAATGTTATTTTCACAGTAATTTTTAACTTTTTAATTTTATTATTTTATCTCCAACTTTTATTTAAGTCCAGAGATAGATTTCCAGGATGTGCAGTTTTGTTACAAGGGAAAATGCATCATGGGTGTGTAACCAGGTTTCTTCTTGGATATGGTGGGTTCTTGGCCTCCAACCTCTTAAAGAATAAGCAGTGGAGATGCTTCCGCTGCACCGTATGCTCGCAATGTAAATTATCTGACCTAAAAAAGTGTTGCAGAAAGGTGATTTTGTTTAGGTTGAGAAAAGAGAAGGAAGGGAGAAGAAGGGAAGGACTTCCACGAAGAGTGTGGAAAGGAGATTCCAGAGGGGAAATCCCGGAGCCAGTTCCCACCATGTGGTAGGGGATTCCAGAAAGTTGGAAATCCTGCGCAGGTGAAAGAGCAGGGACTTTTATGCTGGGAGAAACCCCCACCTTCTCCAAGACCCTGAGCCAATGAAAGCAGTTTCTTAGAACTTCTGCTGGAGTGATTGACTTTTAGTTTCTTCCCACTCCCGTGAAATTCAAACATAAACCTTTACATCTCCCAGATGGAGAGAGATAGGAAGGGGGCATGGCACCGGGAAATTCTTGCCTTAAAGCTACGCCCCCTCATGGATCCAGAAAGGGAACACATTCCCTCAGTTGTTTGCTGTGCAAATCATCTTATCACCCAGGTGTTAATCCCAGCCTTCATTAGCTGTTCTTGATACTCTCCCTCCTGCCCAACAACCTCTGACAGACCCCAGTGTGTGTTTTCCCCTCTACATGTTCATGTGTTCTCATCATTTAGTGTCCACTTATAGGTGAAAACAGGCAGTGTTTTATTTTCTGTTCGTGGGTTAGTTTGCTAAAGGTAATTGCCTCCAGTTCAATCCCATGTCCATGTAAAGGACATGATCTTGTTCGTTTTTATGGCTGTAGGGTCTTCCATGGTGTAATGTACCCCATTTTCTTTATCGAGTCAATCATTGGTGGGCATTTAGGTTATTTTACATATTTGCTGTTGTGAATAATACTGTAATGAATATGCACATGCATGTGTCTTTATAACAGAATAATTTGTATTCCTTTGGGTATATACCCAGTAATGGCATTGCTGAATCAAATGTTATTTCTGCTTCTAGTTTTTTGAGAAATTGCCACACTGTCTTCCACAGTGGTTGAGCTAATTTACACTCCCATCAACAATGTAAAAGCATTTCTTTGTTTCCACAACCTCAGCAGTATCTGTTTGTTTTTTTTGTTGCTTTTTTTTTTTTTTTTGGCATTTTAATAATCACCATTGTGACTGGTATAAGATGGTATCTCATTGTGGTTTTGATTTGCATTTCTCTAATTATCAGTGTTATTGAGCCCTTTTTCGTATGTTTGTTGGCCGCATGCATATATGTCTTGTTTTGAGAGGTGTCTGTTCATGTCCGTTGGCCACTTTTTAATGGGATTGTTTGCTGTTTCTTGTAAATTTGTTTGAGTTCCTTGTAAAGGCTGGATATTAACTCCTTTGTCAGATGAATAGATTGCAACAATTTTCTCCCATTCTCTAGGTTGTCTGATCACTATGTGGATAGTTTCTTTTGCTTTAGAGAAAACTTTAGTTTAATTAGAGCCAATTTGTCAATTATTGCTTTTGTTGAGATTGTTTTTGGCATCTTCGTTATGAAATCTTTGCCTGCGCCTATGTCCTGGATGATATTGCTTAGGTTTCATGTGGGGTTTATATAGTTTTGTGTTTTACATTTAAGTCTTTAATTCATCTTGAGTTACTTTTTGTGTATGATGTAAGAAAGGGGTCAAGTTTCAGTTTTCCACATGTGACTAGCCAGTTCTCCTAGCACTGCTGAGATGATGGGGCTTGTCTAGGTATAGGATCATGTCATCTGCAAACAAAGATATTTTGACTTCTCTTCCTGTTTGAATCCACTTTCTTTCTCTTGTTTGATTTCCCTGGCCATAACTTCCAATACTATGTTAGATAGCAGTGATGAGATAGGAAAAACTTTATCTTGTGCTGGTGTTCAAGGGGAATGCTTCTAGCTTTTGCTCATTCGGTGTGATATTGGGTGTGGGTTTGTCGTACATTGATCTTACTATTTTGAGGTATGTTCCTTCACCACTCAGTTTATTGAGAGTTTCTAACATGAAGGGATGTTGAATTTTATCAAAGGTCTTTTCTGCATCTATTAAGAGAATCATGTGGTTTTTGTCTTTAGTTCTGTTTATGTGACAGTTCACATTTATTGATTTGCAAATGTTGAACCAACCTTGCATCCCAGGAAAGAAGCCTACTTGATTGTGGTGGATAAGTTTTTTCATGTGCTGCTGAATTTGTTTTGTTTTGCCATTACTTTGTTGAGGATTTGTGCTTTGATGCTCATCAAGAGTATTAGCCTGAAGTTTTCTTTTTTCGTTATGTCTCTGCTAGGTTTTGATTTTGGAATGGTAAAGGCCTCATAGAATCAGTTAGAGAGGATTCCTTTCTTTTCCATTTTTTGGAGGATAATTTCAATAGAAATGATACCAGCTCTTCTTTGTACATCTGGTACAATTTAGTTGTGAAACTCTCTGGTCCTGGGATTTTTTTTTTTGGTTGGTATGCAGTTTAATTCTGCCTTAATTTCAGAACTCACTTTTGGTCTGTTCAGGGATTTAGCTTCTTTCTGGTCCAGTCTATTAGAGTTTTTGTAAAGCAGGCTTGGTAATGACAAATTCCCTCAGCATTTGATGAAAAGGACCTTATTTCTCCTTCACTTATAAAGCTTGGTTTGTTTGGCTAGATAAGATATTCTGAGTTGATACTGCTTTTCTTTAATAATACTGAATATTTGCCCCCAGTCTTTTTTATTTTGTAAGGTTTCCACTGAGAGGGCCACTGTTAGTCTGATGGGTTCCCCTTTTTTCATGATCTGCCCTATCCCTCAGGCTTCTCTCGACATTTTTTGTTTTATTCCATCAATGAAATGTTTTTATAGTCAAATAATTTTGCAAAGCATGATCTTTTTTTTATCATTCACAAAACATATTAGCATTTTAAATGTTCCTATAGTAAGGGAAACTCTTTGATGTGACACCAATTTTGATTGACTATAGTATACCCTGAACTCATTTTTTATTCCAAAACATCTATTGATACCTTTCAAATAGTACAAATTTGTGGGACATTTAGTTTGTTAATTATAATAGCTAGGAGAAATGGTTACAGCCAATAAATCCTCATTGTGGAATCAAGACAGCATCATAGAGTTGGTGATTGGGCATGGAAAAATGAAAGCAATATTTCAATAGGTTAATCTAAAGCAGGAACTGTGTATAAAATATGAAGAAAAAATTTTCAAGCTATAAAAATCACATAAGCAGTTGAGGAAACATTTCAGAAATAATAGATAAACATGTACTTCTAGCTATTTTTGAAATAATGTAGTCTTCAAACAAAAACATTATAGAGCTCTGAGTACATGTGTATTTTCAGTAGCTCTGCTCACAGCACTGAAAACACAAACAGATTGAAGACTCATTTTTTCCACCAAAAAGGAAATAATATTCTTTAATATTACAATGGAATATAGCTAAGTTACTCCAATTAAAATATTCCTTTTTTGTATGAAGCTTAGAATTTAATTTCTTTTTGGATCAAACAACTATAAATGTGAAATTATGACACATGGTACAAAAGAAGTTAGGATGATTGTAAGTGTTGAAAAAGAGGGGTTGAAGGATGAGAAGTTGATGAGGTAAAAGTTATGAAATGAGGTTTAGTAAGCAGAGAGCACACAGGCCCAATGGACTGTGAAACATGGTGCCTTCAAGGGTGGATGGAGTAATGGACAGGAGAGGTGGGACAATAGAGGATAGTGAGAAACATGGAGTCTCTGCAAACATAATACCCAAAATGAGTAGTTGACAAGAAAAATTTTATTTCTGAAATATAAATACCATTATGTCAATGGGATTTTGAGAGACTAGATTATTGCTTTGATTTATACTAATGTGACATGTATGGCTTTTAGAATGAATAGTAATTGACCGCATGAAAGTACAGCTTAGCTCAACAAATATTTACTGAATCAGGTTCCAAAGGTAGGTAGATGAGTATGATACAATCCCTATTGATGAAGGAGACAGAAACATATCTATTTGTATGTATTTGAGATGCCTAAAAGTCCTTTTGAGTGGGATGATGTCTGAGCTGATGCATAATGTATAAATATTCAGAACATGAATCTGAGATCAGAAGGGTGATCCAGTTAGAAGGAGCTGCATAAACAGACACTGAGGCGTAAGCAAATAACATTTCTGATAACCCTAAGTACTTTAGTGCTGCTAGAAAGTAAAATGTGAGAAAAGAAGAAAAGGCAGAGGAAGCTAGAAAAGAAAAAAAAAAAAAGCGCAAGTAATATATCACAAAAAGGCTCTGAAGCCTTTCTAAAAGACTTGGAGTTTATCCTATGCTACAGGGCTTTGCAAACTTTAGACAGCAGGCCAAATATGGCTTATTGCCATTATTTGGTGAGTAGGAATTGGAACACAGCCAAAACTATTTATTTAATATTGTCTATTGCTGTTTTCACGTTTCAATGTCAGAGTTGAGTAGTTACAACAGAGTGTGTAGTAACACAAAGGCAAAAATAAATATTATGTAGCCTTTACAGAAAAAAAATTGCTGACCCTGCTATACGTAATAAGCCAAACGCAGTCTTGAAGCAAGGGAGTAATAGTTTTAGACTTTTTCAAACTAAAATATATAGGCACCAGTTTTATTTTATTATACATTAAGTCCTGGGACACGTGTGCAGACTGTGCAAGTTTGTTACTTAGGTATACACATGCCATCATGGTTTGCTGCACCCATCACCCCGTCATCTACATTAGGTATTTTTCCTGATGCTATCCCGCCCCTAACCCCCGACTCCTCCACAGGTCCCATTGTGTGATGGTCCCCTCCCTGTGTCCATGTGTTCTCATTGTTTAACTCCCACTTATGGGTGAGAACATGTAGTGGTTGGTTTTCTGTTCCTGAGGCACCACTTTTAAAATATCTGATATATGTTAAGCACCAGGCTAGATGATTTACACATATTAACTGCATCTCAAAACCATTCTTCTAGATAGATATCAAAACTCCCCACTTCACTGGTAAATACTGAAATTAAGGAAGATTATGTTTCTTGGTAAGGCCCCATAATTTTGACATCTGAAATCAAATTTAAACTCCATTCTGTCAAACAGAAAAGACCTTACTTTTTACAATCTTGTAGCATATTTAAAAAATGAGCACTAGAATCAAATGAAGTTTAATTATGAGGAGTTTGTTGCAGAAATCCTACCAAGACATTATTTGTATCTAAATTAGGCAGGAGGATGACAGAGATAACTTCAGAAGTTTAGTATGTAAAATAAGTATATCATCTAGACTGACTGACTTGTTCTTGACAGATTGGATGACTAAGTCAGGGAAGTAACTTCTCACTTTCTGGTTTGGGTGGTTAGAAGAAAGGTATGTTCATTTCTAGATACAGGGACTCTAGGACATCAGGCAGGCCCACAAGTGCGGTAGGATTGATGAGTGATGTTTTGTGCAGTGTGTATATTTTCAAATGTGTGAAGTAGATCCATATGAAGATGGACACCAGGGTGTTGGCCCACGAAAGACTAAAACTCAGAGAAACACAGGGCACATGTTGGAGATTATTCAGCTTTAGCATAGAGTTAAAAAGTAGTGGAAGCTGCCTTTTGTACAATTTTAGGAATTAGCATAAAATATTTCATATATTTTTATAGAAATTCATTAGATGTAGAAAGGGCACTGGATTGTAATGCTTAAGAGCACTCAGGCCAGGCACAGTGACTGACACCTGTAATCCCAGTGCTTTGGGAGGCCGAGGTGAAAGGCAATTGGAGACCAGGCAACGTGGCAACATAATGAGACTCCATCTCTACCAAAACAAAAATAAAAGATAAAAAATTAAAACTCAGTAAAAGCTGACTACCTGAGTTCAAATCTTGCTTCTGCTAATTTTCTTGTTTTTTTCTTTTTTTTTTTTTTTTTTTTTTTTTGGG
>NW_022436974.1:2534135-2551134 GCF_009761245.1 Sapajus apella | reverse complement strand
TTAATGGGGATTAAATGAGTTAATGCATATAAAGATTTTAAAATAATACTAGGATATGGTATGCACCATGTAGATGTTTACCTGTATTTATTTATTTAAAAAATATTTTTAACATTTCATACATTAAGACTTTTCTACATAATTTTCTCAGTACCTCATATACCAATGTTTATTCTAAACTAGAAAGGGATGTATAAGGGGGTATAAAAGAAGGCTGACATGAATCTAACACTTTCCATATACCTGTATATCAGCCATAAGCCTGGAACATTGTGTGAGGTTAAAATGAATAAAGTGCTTTAAAGAACCAAACAAACCCACTCTTGATTGGGATGTCAAAAGGACACATGAGCCAAGTGAAGACTCTTAATTACCAATGCTGGAACAATTTGAGCAACCTAGTAAAATAATATTCAATTAATATCGAAAATAAATAAATGTCCTTGAGTTCCTACTGATACAAATAAATAATTGAATAAATAAAAGAGGATGAGGAAGCTATGCAGAATTTCCAGTAAATTAGGTAGCTATTCAGTGCTTAAGGAAATATAACATAACTCTTCTGTGTGCTGTACTTTCTTCTCAAGAATAGAATATGGAAAAAGATGCAGTGGGGAGAGAATAGAGAGATATTTTACAACCTGCGTTCTGTACTCAAGGTCACCATCAACAGTGTTAAACCATGTTGATACTATTTACGGCTGATAAGCTTTGAGAATGGTTCCTTAACTCTGTGATTCTCCTTCCCCAAATGTAATATTCATAAAATTAAGCATTTAAAAAATCAGATAATTTCAAGATATTCTACAGAAAAGGGATTAGCGTTCCAAGAAGCTTTCAAAAATCATCAAAAACAAGGAGTGGCTGAGAAACTGTCACAGATAAGAGGATCCTAAGGAGATGTGATGACTAATGTAATATGGGATCTTGGGGGGAAAAAAGGAACATTAGAGAAAACGAGGGAAATCTAAATAAAGCGAACTTCAATAAATATGAATCTATCAGTACAGGTTCATTAATTTTTATAAATGTACCTGAATATAAGGTATTGATAATATTAGAAATGAAGTGTGGGGCATATGGGAATTGTATGTACTATCTTTTAAATTTTTCTGAAATCTAAACCTATTCTGAAACAAAAAGTCTATAAAACAAACTAAACAACCAATCATATGATTTAAAAGCAATCATGGGGATGCTGATTACAATTTAACATTCTCCTTTTTTACTAGCTTAGTATTCACAGTAATCTCTTCACCTATGCAACTAATTTATTTTTCCTAAATAGCAAAAATGAAAATTTAACATAACCATTTTGACTATTGTTTTACTTATCTTTTCCTTATTTGCATAATTTTGTTTATATTTTAGCATTTTTTTAATTTCTGGGATAAGGTTATTTTTTATATGCCCTTAATTCATTGTTGGAGTAGCCAGTGAAATCTTGGACTTTTCCAAAATATGTTACATTATTCAGCAATTTAAATAGAAAAAAATATCTTACTTAAGAGTAATTATTGTAATTTGATTGTTTAAAATGACTAGAGAAGGAAAAAGCTATGAAGGGGAAATACTCACTAAAAACAGTATTCTAAAAATACTCCCAGAGATTTGAAACCATAGAATCACTTTGTAATGAATTATATTTATTTGGAGTGCCTAACTGTGTTATCATGAATATTCACAATGTTACTAGCTTATTCATCTCCTTTTTGGGTCAAATGCATTTACTGACTGTAGTTTCATATTATGGTGACAGAGGCATTTCTCAACTTTAACACTACCTGCACAGTCACACATTATATGTTAACACCTCTAAAATACATTTCCTATACCAATTCTTCAAATTTTTGAACACGTTGTTTCAGTAATAGCATGGTATTATGGCCTGACAAACCAACACTCCCATTTCGTTTTAGTTTATACAGAAGTGTCTTTACAATTAACTACTTTATTACATTTTCCCACATCATAAAATTAGGGGGCAAATAGACAAATAGTATAGTATTGTTGTAATACTATAATCACAATGATGAAATTATTCTATAGAGCAAAGCTATGTTTCTTACTCTCTATTAGGGACTGATTTAAGTAATATGGATAGTGTGGGAAGCATCAAAACAGAAAAAATACACGAAATACTTAAAATGGTTCTGAAGAGAGTTTTCAAAGGGGGAGCTACTCTTGTGAGCATAAAAATTAAATTAAAACTCTTTTTTCCCTGAGTCAAATGCAAAGAGAAGTTCATGGGGGCTTAAAACTGTTAATAAAGGTAGACCATGGTATATTTTTCATCAAGAAAAGAAGGCGTTCAATTTTCTTCTCACCAAGATTTTAAAATATGTAGTAATCCATTTATTGTTCATCTTATGATTTGCCTGCACAATTTGTTTCAAAACAAATCCTTTTAGTATTTCCTAAGCAAAGACTCTTTAAAATTAACTGAGAGAATTAAATTTGAGGTAAGATACACTATTTAAAATATTTATTACTCATTTAATGTTTAATTTGTGTTTCTAGTGTTTTAAAAATTAGCGCCTAAAATCTTTTTACAAATCTAAAATTATATGTACTAATTTGAGTTTTTATTGCTCTTTAATATCTACAGTAAAATAACTTTATGATACATATGTCTCAAATTTCTCCATATTATTATACACTGAACCAGCATGTAAGACTTCCAGATTTTATTATGGATGAACATGGGTTCTACTTGTACTTGAAAAGTAATGAATATACAATATTCTGACTTTTTTCATCTATAAAATAGAATCATTATAAAGGCTAGAGATAAGCAGGTGATGTGCCTAGCAAAATGTTAAAGGTAAATAAATCGTCTATTAAAATTACTCGTTTTATAAGTGTTTCCACTTTATCTAAGTTCAAGTAAACTAGCTGTGGATAGATTATGGGGTGCATTTGGAGAGCTTTAAACACCTCACTACCCACCACCTTTAGAGTACACTCTAACCCCATAAAAAGCCCATTATTGTCTCCCTTTTCTCTTATTCCTGTGGCCTTTATTTTTAAATCCAGCTACTTCATTTCTGGTAACTTTACATAATAAGTCCCTGTTGCTGAGATCTGAACAGCATTTCACAATTACTTTATTACACTTAAAGGATGTGCTTAATTCCACTGAGAACACATTCAAAACCCTAACATAGCGGCCTGGCACATATTGGTTAAATAAATTAATATGTGAATACACAAATACATGAATATGTGATTATTCTATTTACTACCGATTTGATACTGGCCTCCATACTTCCATAGGTGTCATCATGAAAATATATAGCACCACTATATCTTGCCAAAATGAACAAAGTTAATCCAAATGAGTTGCCAAATTTACCCAGAGAAAAACAATTTTTCTTTAAAACATTTTAACATCATAATGTTCCAGCAGAGCAAGTGTTCCTTAGGGCTGAATGTTAAATGTTATGTTTTGAGAAGCAAAATGAATAACCTCTTAAAGTAGAATTCTGGGTCTTTTCCATCCAAGATTCTGTCTATGATCCCACAACTTTAGAGTGAAAATAAGTTTGCCAATCCTGAGTATGAAATACTACATTTATGAAATATAAAGCATATTTAGGGAAATTAAATAGATCAGCATTCCATTTACTGAAAACTCAATGCAGCCTATGTAGAAAATTACCTTGAGGCGATGTAAGGTTATGCAGACATATGTTACATGATTTTGTTCATTGTCTCATTTTTATCTCAGTTAGCTATAAAAGTTAGATAGGAAAATATTAGCAGGTTGACAGAAAAATCAAGCACTTATTCTTTCCATTTCCCAAATAATAAAATTGCCAATTTTGGCATGAAATATAACAGTGGTGGCCAAGTGACAGTAAAAGAAGTATAATAAAATAGAAGAAATGAGCAGGTGAGTTTTATTCTGTATTAAATGGCTGCTGTTCTGGTCCTAAATACACAAGGAATAGTAATTTCATGCCATTGTTCATAGAATGCGTGGAGGCCACCTTTGTCAAAATGCAGAGAGAGAGGGTGCATGGAAGGTAAGCCTTCAATTAGATTTGCTGTAATTCTCCCCTGTGATTACTTCCCAAAAAATAAGTATCAGGATTTTTCACCTTCCATCATGGGAGGAAGGGAAGAAAACATAAAACAGGTGGTTTTTGTAACTAGTAGCAATGATGATGACAGGAAAATAAAAATTTTCCTGACAATGAAGTGAAATAAGTATTTAAGGATCATCTTATTGTCTTAAAATGTGTGTGTTCATTTGTACATTTACTTCATTTATTGTACAAGCATTTTTAAACACCATATCTATGTGCTGAGTCCCTCAAGGGTATAGGGAAATCAAAAGGAAAGCATTCCTATTCTCCTCCAAAGAAACACACAAATAGGAATCAGCCGAATAAGATAACGAATGTGAATGAGCTTCATAAAGAAATAGTGACTAGAACAAAGTGTAAAGTGGAAGAGAAGTAACCTGAGAAATCATCTCAGAAAGCTGTTTTGAGGAAAGTCCTGAGGAAAAAAATAGTTATTTTTGAATACTGTAAGAGATTATAGATATAATCATCTATTTTTCAGTAGATTGCAGAATATATCCTTGCAGAATATAAAGAGAAGAGTTCATTTGTTTTGGGACTCTGACTTGTTCCCAAATTTTCAGATATTTTCAAAGTGATTTAAATACAAGATATATTTAATGAAACAAAATAAAAATAATTTTATGTATGAAAATAATTCTAAATTTGAATTCAGATTATCAAATTGTATATAATGTGTGACCCTATTGTTACAAAAATGAATGCATGGTTCCTACATATTTTTTAAATTTTATATTTCCAAAGGGAATAAATAGAAAATGTTTAATTTTCATTTTTATTTTGAACTTTCTTATAATAAAGTTGTACTGCTTTCAACTAAGAAAATAATTTTATAAACTGTACATTTAGAATTGTTCTCTGAATATCATAAACAAAGGCTGTGAAACAGAGTAACTATGAAGATGATTCATAGAGTCTGTTGCCTTTGGCTCTTGTTTCTCTTTGACTTGGCCTTAAATATTGCTTTGTTCATATCAAACTATTTTCCTCCTGAATTCTTCATACAGTTTCATCTGATTCTACTGTTAAAAAGCATTCCAGATTTGCTTAATACCAATTAATTTGTGACAGTACAAGACTGTCCTCAATTCTTTACTGCATTTTTGTGAGTTTTTGTTAATGAGTGAATATTTTTGTTATAGAGATGCAGTTATTATTAACAGAGATAATACTTATTAGACAAAAATTCACAAAAATTATGATCTTTTCAAGAAGAGCATATTATGCAAATGCAGGTGGAATAAATGTAATTTTCAATTTTTATCATGGACAAGTTATTTGTAGCCCCAGTTTATAGTAAATGTTGCTGCACCCGCCTAGCCAGATTTTTAAGACACTTATTCCATGTGGGTAGCAAGGTACTGATGATAATGAAAAATTTGAAAATATGAAGTATTCTTTTCTGTTACTAGCCTTGCCACCAACAAAACACACAGCCTTGTTTGAACCTCACTTTCCCATTTTCAACCTATTTGTAATAAATTATCAGGTGTTAAACATGAATAAAATGTCATAAATTATTTCTGTGGAAAAAGTTTCATATACTTAAGAATGGCAGGCTTGTTAGTATTACTAGATATTAGGGAATTAAAATGTAATTATTATCATAATCAGTTCTGTTATATTTGGATTGTCTTTTTCTAACTGAAACCTAGAGGCATACTAACTCATTCTCCTGACATTTGCTATCTTCAGTAAATATTTCAAAATTGGATCACATTCAGTTCAGCAGCATTTAAGCACTACTTAACAATATTTTCCAGGATACTTACATATTTGAAATCTCATCCTTGTGTCTTTATATCCAAGCTGTTTGATGTTAGCATTTGAGTTAATTCATGAGTCGTCCAGAAGATCCAGCTGTTTCCTATTCAATATTGAAATATTGGTTTGAAAGCTGTTTGCTAGGGATAAAAGTAGGAATCATCTCTCCAGGAAAGAAGCAGTACTCCTATTTATTTTTGTTTGTGAGATAAACTGTGGAAAGGAGATCTAATTAATGAAGTATTTGTAAGGATGAAGTGTGTTGAAACTTTATTTTTCTTTTAAAGTAAAGATACTTCAATACACTGAGGCAATATGTAAGCATCATGTGAAGGTGTGTAGGATGCATTAAGAGGACCAAGGAAGAATTTGTCTTCTATATAATAAATGGAAATGTCAACTTCAAGCACCAGATCTATAACTTATTATAAAATTCTTTTAAAATGTTAATGACTCTATTTATAAACTTTATATGAGTTTGGTTTTTAAATTTTAATTTCCTGAGTGTTTTTTATAAACCAAAATCGTATCAAAATTATTAGGGTTTTTCTTTCCTTTTTTTTTTTTTTTTTGCTTGTGTTTTCTGACAGTGTGCTTGCTTTCTGATCAAGATTAAAACAAATAAATAAATCATACTAGCGCAGATTAAATTATCTAGAGGTTGAATTTTGTTAATTTTCTTTCACTTCTTACATAGACCAAAGTGATGTCTTCCTGTCAAATGATCTTTATGTCTTAATAATGTTTTCATTGTGTCACTGTTTCTATGAATAGTAATAACATATAATAAAAAATACTTGTCATTTCTTAAGTGCTTAGTATCTCCTAAGCACTGAAAAAAAATATATGTAATCTTCACAATAATCTTATGAGCTAAGCGTCACTGTTGCTGTTTTGAAGATGAGAAAATTTGAAAATCAGAAAGTTTAGGAAATACGTCTAGATTACAGTGCAGTCAATTCACAATTAAAATTCAGTTTTATTTGATTCCAAAACCACAGACATACCTGATGACTCATTCTATTTGTTCTATATGATGCCTATGTGGATAGGATTTAAACATATGAAGTTATTGGCTATTGATTAATTTAATCATTTATTTAGCACAGATATCTGGCATTTGAGTAACTCTCCTGGATCTCATTCAACTATCATTAGATCAAGCCCACTTAGAAATTCCATTGCTAAAAATTACAGTGCATGAACTATATAAAATGTGTGTATGACATATAAGAAATGATAATGCATAGGATTGTAAGTAGAGTAAGAATGAAAATAAATAATGTTAACTAAGTTGTGATGGATTTATAGGGTATTGTAGTGAGCTGCTTAACTACCACAATAAATCAAGGCAAAAGCAATCATATGTGTATATATGTGTGTGTGTGTTTTCACATCCATATGCATGTATATTAATAAACTCATATGCTTTTCTGGCCCCTAGTGACTAATCCCACTCGCAACTCTGAGTTCTGTACTGTTCTGTGCAACATTTCTAGAAGAGTCAATATTCTATCTCAGACTGAGAATTTACTAGGTATTCACATAGGAATTTGTTAAGTGCCATGTTAAATGATTACAAAATTGATATGAATTGGGAGGTAATAATTAAAAGCCATGTTGACTTCTAATTTTTTCTTTGCAATTTAAAAGGTGAATTTTATGAATAGATTTAAGTTTTGCACTCTACAACTCAGAATAGTGTGGTTTTTAGAGGAAGGTTTCAAAAATCAAATTGAGGTATGTTTTTGTCAAGATAAAAAATATACATAATATATATATATATATAAATATATATAAAATAAAAGTTTGTCCCATTTTACTATCAAATGCTGATCAATAAAAATTCTAAATATAAGTTTATTATACAAAAAAGAGAACCTAATTTTATTTCAAATACCTATTATGAAATGTTTACCACATACCTACTACATTTAAAATATTAAATACTACCACTCTCTTTTATCGGTATACGCATTGTATATATCCCTGTAGGGATACACTACTCTCTGGAATTCTACTTTTGAAGATGAAATACACCTATTTTCAAAGAGCAAAAAGGAGGAGTAAAAAAAAAAAATTCCAAAGCTATCCCCAAGTGAAGAATCTCCTCTTTGTCATCAGTGACCGAGTTTTTCCCAGAAGATAACATATTTATTTTCTTTAAAATGTTTTTAATTGCCCCAGAAATCCTTGAAGTTATAGAGCTTCTGATATTCCAGTAATTATTTCCAAATGACACAGTCATTTGGATTCCATTAGATTTTTCCTATGACTCTGCTTTTGGTATTACCTGTGGCTTATTTTGTAAAAAGCTAATGAGTCAA
This sequence comes from Sapajus apella, assembly GCF_009761245.1. Lineage (NCBI taxonomy): Eukaryota > Metazoa > Chordata > Mammalia > Primates > Cebidae > Sapajus > Sapajus apella. The sequence continues at coordinate 2,542,952 of NW_022436974.1, read as the reverse complement.
CCATAAAAAGTGAGCTGCAGTATCTTCGAACATCTGCAGGTTTCATTAACTGCCCACTTTATAGCTGTTACCCAGAGGTGTATACAAATCTCTCTTGAACACATATATGTCCTTATTCTGTCCTCTTTCCTAGAATATTGTGTTTTATTATTTATATAAAACATTACTCCCTTGATTAGTCCTTCGGATTTATAGATGTTTCTTTAAGGCCTAGTGTTCCTAGAATGTGGTCACTGAGTCTATATAAGCTGTAAGACAAGTTATTGAAAGTTCTTGAATTTTATTCATAGTTAATGTTACTTTTCTCCATTACTAACTGAAGATTCCTGAAATTTTCATTTCATCTTTCTACGGAAAAGACTCCATTGCTACATGCCCCTGATAAATTCACTAATACAACTACAGAGGTGATTGTGTGCATACGCCAATTCTTAAAGTATTTAACATATTATTTCTATACTTGGTTGGTTATTAGAATCCTAATTCACTTAAGCAAGCGTTAGGCCCAATTTTTTGATTTTTGGCAAATTTGCTTCTGTGGGAGCAACTCATTTTTCTTGATAAACAGACAGCTCAGCAAAAAGAAATGCAATTGTTTATGAAACCATGAGACAGTGTATTTAGAGGTTAGAAAGGAGAAGGACTCTTTTGGACCTACGAAGAAGTGTACTTTAGTAAGCAGAATGCAGAAAGAGAAGCAGGGGCAATGGGTTTGAAAATTAGATTTTTAATTAATTATTTTTTGAACAGAGACTTTGGGACTGGTACTGTGCTAGATTATGAGATTACGTAGTCCTGATCCTCAAAAACGTCAGGATTCTAGTGTTATACGCCAGAATAACAGAAAACTACCCCACTAGAGCAAAGTGTTTTGAACACTCAGACAAGTTCTACCATCGCGAGGGTGGAGAGAGATGCCATCAAAGTTTTCCCAAAGGGAAGACTCTTAAAAATAGATATTAATCATTTGTTGACTATTTAATGACTGAGCTCTGTTGGTTATAGGGATTAACATAAGGATTAATGACAATAGCAAAGTTTATTTTATTACTTTGTGGCTAGTGCTATCAATAAAGAGGGACTAGATACAGAAGGGGAAAGAAACTTGATGAGAGCAATTGGTTGGGTTTCACAGATGTACGTAGGTGGAAATGCATCCTACATACTGGGAAATGTTGATAATAAGGCTGCCTATATTATGTAGAACTCTATAAAATTTCACATGTAAGCAATTAATTTTAATGTATGTTCCCTCCCCCATTACGTGTGTAATAGTCCCCATATGTGGGTTTAAATCATTTAAAATAAATAATTATTATCATCTAATAAGAATAAAAAAAACTCATAGATAATAGGTAGGTAAGTAGCTTTCTTGTTCTTTTATTTGACAGATATATCAGCATTTGGAAATACCATGGGAAACTATCCATTTAAGAAATTAACTAAATCACTCTCCCTATCTCTTTTACAAAATAACAAGACTAATTCCTTCTTATTAATTAAATCTCTTGATTTAAAGTTGCCATTTTCTAAAGTTTTATGTATTGTTGTCAGAAACTATTTTTCTCTCAGGTAAAAGTCAGTTTTAAAAAATATGCCTAATAATGTTTAAGTATCAACATTCTTATGAATGAATTCTGTCTTTAACTTTTTTTTCCTTCCTGTGGAAGACTGTACACTCTATTTAACTGACCTTTTTAATGACCAAAAGACAGAGGTGGTGTTCTTCTTATCATAATAAAATATTGATTTACTTCTGTCTTTTTTTTTTTCCCGCTATTAGGATACAGCATTAAGCATGCAGACTCTAGTATAATCAGAGTAGTTTGAAGTTCACTAAATGTAATCGTGTGCTATATATCTCAATTAATCTTTCAGACTATGGCTAATCACATTCCCACCAGGCAGCATCACACAACTCACAGAGCCAGGATTATTAAAATCCATATTTCACATTAACAGCCATGTGGGTGAGATTAGTTTCTAAGTAGTAATGCACCTGCTATAAATTCCTCCTCTCTGTTAACTTCTGAAATACTCCTCTGTCAGAAGATGAAAACTACATGACATGCATTCAGAACCGGTTTACAGTCTTTTTTTTTTTCTATTGGTCAAGTAAAATAAATGTCTTCATCCCTCACTGATTTGAAATGCACTGGAGAAGATAAACACTATTTAAGATTCCTCTTTGAAATATCATAAAGGCCAAAGTGATCAAGTTTCCTTGCAATTCATAAGTCTTTTCATTTAGACTTACTGTCCTAAACTAACCTAAACAAAAATAATTCACAAATACAGCTTCAAAGAACTGTTCCCCATTTGATTATCTAAATTAACTTTCCTTTCAACATTATTGCAAATTAAAAGCTCCTGAATAGGCTACATATTTGGTTGTGCATGAATTCTTAATAAAAATGAATTACACTGGAGTGAAGATAATAATGAACTAAAAATCAAAATATCTAGGTTTTAGCCGAGGCTCTGTTAATTGAATAATTTAGAGATAGCCACATAGTTTCATTGTTTTTCACACCACTTGAGTCAGATTTACATTTGGCTTTGTTGTCTTCAATTTGAAAGCTAATTATCTACAAGAAAATGAAGAATCAAAGTCAATCTTTATTAACTTGAGTATGAAATATGCTTATAAGAGACATGCAAGAAAACATTTATTCTCCTTGTTAAAATGTTTTGCATTCCCCTGTAATCTCTCAGTAATTGTATCTGAAATATTCTTTATTATAATATAAATATCAAAGAACATTTGTAAACATCCCCTTTTTTTTTTTGTCCAAAATGGGAAGCCAACTATTTTATCATTATTAATAGAATACTATCACACATAAACACTTGAAAAGGTATTTAGGACTTCCATCAGCCCTCTTAAGAGAATTATTGAAATGTGTCCTGTATAGGTCTGCAGATAATGATAGACTTACTTTATCACTAAATCTTTCTGTATCCTACAAAGAACTTGAAATAAATATGAACATGAGCAACCTTCGGAGGTCAAACTTTAAAAGCCAGAGAACAAACTATGACCTAAACCACTATTCTTGATGATGATCTTCCCCTAGCTTGGTATGAAATTCACACTTTTCCTACTATGGGAAATACAGGGAAATTATTACAGGCATGAATAATGAATTCTGCTACAGAATTTAAATTTTCAGACCTTTTAAAAAAATAGCTGTTACTTCTTTCTGTTAAGTTGCTATAGTTTCACATTCATGTATTAGGGATGCCTTAAATAAGTTTACCTGTTTAATAATTTAAATGCTTTAAATATATACATTTTACATTTGCATGACAAAGACATACATTCATACCACTTTACAATGTCACAGTCAATCAGTCAACTTTAAGTTGGAAGATTAAAAGACCAAAGTAAATAAAAATACAAAAGTTGACAGATGCATTAACTTTCCCTTCTGTAATATTATTTATAATAAGATAATCTCAGAATTCAAATTACAAATGTGAAAAAAGCAACATTCTGATCTGCTAGTGCCTAAGCATTGCCAAGCAGTCAAATATAACTAAACATTCTATCCTCCTTCATTTTTCTTCGATGCCTACTTTCTTTTCTCACTGTTGGGCGAATACATCTCCTATCTGCAGCTAAAGGAGGGAAAGTCCTAGCCTCCCTTCTGACAGAGTCACCAACTTTCTTAGGATTAAATGGGCTGAAAACCCCACAGCCATTTTTGACTCATCCCTCTCATTTTCTTAGAGTTACGAATCCTGTCTGACTTGAGTTGTCTCCTAAGTTTGTCCATTCTCTATTTGCTTTCTATTAGTCCTGTCAATCCCACACAGTTTAGAATTTACTCTCAGATTTGATAAGAATCTCCTCCCTCATATCTATGTCTCCATTCAAATTCACCTTTCTTGCCGCTCCATTGGTTTTGCTTTCCAAAAACAAAGCTGTTTTTTTCCATCGCTTCCCCTTCATATTTTTAGTGTTGTCTAAAACTTTTAAAATGACTGGCAAGTTTCATATGTAGCTAATCTCATTAGCACATCTTCTTTCTGGCATAAGGTTACTACAACATTCTGAGCTACCTTATTTAAAATGTTCCCTTTGAATTCCTTTCATGTAACTATGATGAAAACTTCATTCTTAACACAATGTTTTTTTTTTTTTTTAACGAACGTAAGTTTCAGATCACACAATTTTTTTCTAAAATATCAACATTGCTGTATGATTGCCACTAAGTTAAAAAATATTAAACAATATTACTAAAATTAGGCTAAATAATGTCAAGATTTTGCACTGAATTGTTCAGTGGAACTTTTACATTGAAAGTTTCAGTCTGTTTAAGTCCTGTGTCTGAGCTCTAAATAACAAAATTTTTAAAGAAATATGTAAACACCCCATGTGTGCACATGCATGTACTTAGTTGTAAAAATAAAGACACATGCATACATACATATGTACATAGTTGTATATATAAACCTCACCAGAACAACGGATATATTTCTGGAAAATAGTTTGTAAATTTCACATTTGTAAACTGGGCAATATTTCCATCAAACTAGAACAATTGCAAATTAACAGGTTTCTAATAAGCAAATAATGCCATCTAGTTTATGTTTTGGGTAAATCTTAATTGATGTTTGAAAATAATTTATTAAAGTATATAATACATAATTTGAGTTTGCATTCATTGGTGTTTTATTAAGGCAAAGATACTGAGGTAATTCAAGCCATTCAGGGTTTTTCCTGAGAAAAGGAATTAGAGGAGAACCCTTAGGTTTAGAGTTTTATATTAGAAAAAAGATCTAATGAGAGTTCGTTGCTGAAAATTTGATACCTTGGTGTTTATTTAAATTTATATCATTGATTACAGTTGTGATTTCTGTATAAACTATATCATTACATAATTCATTCTGCCTTCCTTCTTCTTCCAGAAATGTTTCCTGTTATATTCTGCTTTTATTGTGCTGCTAGTGTTTTTTTGTTCTAAAAGCAAAGAACATTCCTCTGCTTGTAGCTTCTTTGAGCGGGTTCAGGAATAAAATCAACTGTGCTGAGCTCACCCAAAGATGCCGTAAGCACTTCCTGTCTGATACGTTTCTGTGTAACAGGCACCTTCTATAGTCCTGTTGTACGGCTACCACTGTTGCTGTTTTTATCATCACTGCCCAGCATCTTTACCCTGAGTCAAGAATCCTGTGCACACTCCTCCATAGAACCTTGTCCCACTCATTCATGCTGTCATAACAACTCCAGGATACAAGTGAACTCAGACTTTCTATACAACTTTTTGTTCTAAATAATCTGATAAAACTACCACAACCATACTGCTGTAGCATTGAGTGACTAAGGGTTTGTGTCTGTTGTGGTTGTAGTTTCTGCTGTTGCATCGTATCTGTTGGAAACAAAGGGAGGATGGAAAGACTGGATAGTTCATGCAAGGTCCATGGACACTACTGCAGAGTTTCAGCTCTAGATGTGTGTGTGTGTGTGTGTGTGTGTGTGTGTGTGTGTGTACGTTTGAGTAATAAATGTCCACATGCCAAGTCTGACACTTTATTTTTAGATACGCAATCTCACATTTTGGGGAGTAAAAAAATGGCTACACAGTTCACTATTAAAGGACTAGTAGGGCCTCCAAATTGGCAAGATATTTGCATATTTATAGGGAAATAAGGTTGCTCATCAAAGGATAAGAGTGAAAAGGCAGAGATTAATAGTAATTTTGAATAATTATAAACTCCTTTAGAAGTAAATTTTATACTTCACTTTACTCACTAAAACATTTAGAACATAACTGAAACACAAGCTGGAATTTTAAGTTGGTATGCAAAATGCAGAATGCCCAATTAAATTTCATTTTCAAATATGCAAAGCAAAATTTTTTAGTATTAATGTATCCCGCATATTGCATATGACATACTTATTCAAAGTAGTACTTTATCAGATTTGGCAATTCTAATTGGATATATCCTGTATAATAAGGTCTAAATTGCCCAACAGAATCATTGAACACCATTTTTTATTGTTCTTTCACCTTACAAATAAGCCCTGATTTTTAAAAAGTCACCCTTTAATAAACTTTTGTGTAGAAAGATAATGTTGGTCAAAGCAACTCTGTAGAGATAGATGATATTTATACATTTCCTGTTTGACCTTTTACAATTCCTATAGTATATTCTTTTAGAGAAATGTAACACAGAACCAAAGTATTATAAATAATATATAATTGTTTTATACAGTATTTTTCTTGTAGACTAAATATTTTTTATTCTGCTATACATCTTTTGAAGATACACTTTTTAAGCCCATCCTCTTTGGAAGATGCTGGGTGAACTGCAGAAAAAATTTTTGGAGTGGAAATTGCTTTCAGTGTCATAAATGTGTATATATGTTTACAAATAGAAATATGGAACCCAAGGTACTGTTAAGACTTCATCTTTTTTTTTTTTTTTTATAAGGATATACATTTTCAGAACTAGGAGAACAATAGAAATACTTGGACTTTAAGTTTGAATGTGGTCAAACCTGGGACACTTTATTGTAGGAAGAAAACAATTGATTTTTTTTCCCCTTCATTTAGAGAATGCATTAGTGAAGAAAGAGTTCTTGTTGTCTGTGTATATTGTAAAGGAACAAAAGCTGGAGAATTACATTATCTGCATAGCTGAGCAAAATGCAGTTTTTCTGTGTTTGATAAGAGTCAGATTTTCTTAATAGAATTCTTACATTTTGTGAGCAGAATGGGGATCATGAATGGCATTGAAATTTTCCCCAGACACAGAATAACTTGTATTACAGCTGACCTATAGCTCTTTGGGGACATGTTTCTTTTTATTCTTAGATGTTAAGAACGGAGCATTATATTATCCATTTAAAAATGCTACTTGTACTTCAAATGTAATCATGATTTTAATATTTTAAAATGGCGACACAAAAATGATTGCATAAACATTTATAGAACCCTTGGTATCAGTAGCTCTGTAGTATTTTACCAAGTAGAAGTATTACATTTCATTGTATATCTTTAGTGTTCTTCTACGGATCACCTGTGCATATGCATCCCAGAAAAAATGAGTATAGCAAGCTCTGTAACACTGAATCCAGCTTTAATGTTCACTGGCAGCTTATAGAAGAAAAAATCTTGTATAAAATTTAGAATTTTGAGTAGGACCATCCCCATCATCTTGTGCAGTATGTTACAAAAGGAGTCTACCAAGTGAAGCATAGCGTCTGGATAGTTTAACTTATTTTTTGGATAAGAGAAAGAAGGAAGAAAGGAAATAATAATTAGTTGCTGCCTTGCATGTATTCTGTGTACCATGCTGGTTGTTTAACATGCATTATCTCAAACAAGAATATTTCTCATTTAAGTATAGATTTTATTATCCCTTTTTAAAGACAAACAAATGGAGGCTCAGTTACAGTAAATAGCCTAAAGCCATACCAAGGTAGACTGAGGTTCAAGCCAAAAGCCAAGTACATTTTAATTTACAAATCCCATGTTATGTTCACCATATTCTACCTAATTGAAAAGGGATTATCATTTGTTTGATGGAAATATAATTATACATACTATTAATATATTAGACCACTTAGCCTGATTGAACTTTGGTTCAGGTGAAAAAAAAAAAAAAAAAAAAACTTTAAGCTGTCTAACTTCTAGAGACTATTTTTGGTAATGGAAAGCACTATTTTTTTAAATTTTTGTGTTTATATATGTATATATTGTGTTTTAGGTTTTGGGGTACATGTGAAGAACATGCAGGATAGTTGCATAGGTACATACATGGCCATGTGGTTTGCTGCCTTCCTCCCCATCATCTTTATCTGGCATTTCTCCCATGTTATCCCTCCCCAACTCCCCACCCACGGCTGTCCCTCCCCTAGTTCTCCACCACAGACCTCAGTGTGTGATGCTCCCCTCCCTGTGTCCATGTGTTCTCATTGTTCAACACCCACCTATGAGTGAGAACATGCGGTGTTTGATTTTCTGTTCTTGTGTCAGTTTGCTGTGAATGATGGTTTCCAGGTTCATCCATGTCCCTACAAAGGACCTGAACTCATCGTTTTTTATGGCTGCATAGTATTCCAGGGTATATATGTGCCACATTTTCCCTGTCCAGTCTATCATCGATGGGCATTTGGGTTGGTTCCAAGTGTTTGCTGTTGTAAACAGTGCTGCAGTGAACATGTGTGTGTGAGTGTCCTTATAATAGAATGATTTGTAATCCTTTGGGTATATTCCCAGTAATGGGATTGCTGGGTCAAATGGAATTTCTATTTCTAGGTCCTTGAGGAATCGCCACACTGTCTTCCACAGTGGTTGAACTAATTTACACTCCCACCCACAGTGTAAAAGTGTTCCTATTTCTCCACATCCTCTCCAGCATCTGTTGTCTCCAGATATTTTAATGATCTCCATTCTAACTGGTGTGAGATGGTATCTCAATGTAGTTATGATTTGCATTTCTCTAATGACCAGTGATGATGAGCATTTTTACATATGTTTGTTGGCCTCATATATGTCTTCTTTTTAAAGTGTCTGTTCATATCCTTTGCCCACTTTTGAATGGGCTTGTTTGTTTTTTTCTTGTAAATCTGTTTTAGTTATTTGTAGATTCTGGATATCAGCCCTTTGTCAGATGAGTGGATTGCAAAAATTTTTTCTCATTCTGTTGGTTGCTGATTCACTCTAATGATTGTTTCTTTTGTTGTGCAGAAGCTCTAGAGTTTAATTAGGTCCCATTTGTCTATCTTGGCTTTTGTTGTCAATGCTTTTGGTGTTTAGGTCATGAATTCCTTGCCTACACCTATGTCCTGAATGGTTTTGCCTA
>NW_022436974.1:2505072-2534035 GCF_009761245.1 Sapajus apella | reverse complement strand
GTCTGTTCATATCCTTTGCCCACTTTTGAATGGGCTTGTTTGTTTTTTTCTTGTAAATCTGTTTTAGTTATTTGTAGATTCTGGATATCAGCCCTTTGTCAGATGAGTGGATTGCAAAAATTTTTTCTCATTCTGTTGGTTGCTGATTCACTCTAATGATTGTTTCTTTTGTTGTGCAGAAGCTCTAGAGTTTAATTAGGTCCCATTTGTCTATCTTGGCTTTTGTTGTCAATGCTTTTGGTGTTTTGGTCATGAAGTCCTTGCCTACACTCATGTCCTGAATGGTTTTGCTTAGGTTTTCTTCTAGGGTTTTTACGGTGTTAGGTCTTATGTTTAAGTCTTTAATCCATCTGGAGTTAATTTTATTGTAAGTTGTCAGGAAGGGGTACAGTTTCTGCTTTTGGCACATGAACAGAGGCCTTGGAGGCAGTGCCACACATGTACAACCATCTGATCTTTTCCAAACCTCACAAAAACAAGCAATGGGGAAAGGATTCCCTGTTTAATAAATGGTGTTGGGAAAACTGGAAAGCACTATTGAGAGTGCTTAAGCATAAGCGTTGTGGTGTTTGAAAGCTTGCGTTTGAATATGCACTCTGCCATTAATTACACTTTTTATGCCTTAGTTTTCTCTTTGGTAAACTAGACCTAATAATAGTACCTAACTTAAGAGTGTGTTATTAGCAATGAATGAGACGATGTAAAGCACTTTTTGTCATATACAATAAATGTTTAATTAATATTTGCCAACTGATTTGTATAAGAAATTTTATTTGTAATAGCAGAGGAAGGAGCGTTAGAGAGGAAGCTCAATAAAATAGAGTGAAATAGAATAACTCTTAGAATTTAGTAATTACATAGTGAAGGTCTGTAGTTGGAGAACTTTTATAAGACGTTTTACATAAAACTTGAGTAACATCAGCAGAACCCCTCTACATCTAGTTGACAGAGGCTGTGGTGAGGCTATCCTTCCTACCTTTACATAGAATCCAGAGCCTTCTAAGACTCTGAAGATCCACAATTTGAGAACACCAAGAGAGCAGAATAGTCAGCGTCTTCCATCTTTTTTTTTTGTGAGAACAAGTCTTGCTCTGTCCCGCAGGCTGGAGTACGGTGGTGCTGTCTCAGCTCACTGTCACCACTGCCTCCTTGGTTCTAGTGATTCTGTTTCCTCAGACTCCTGAGTAGCTGGGATTATAGGTGTGCGCCACCATGCCGGCTGATTTTTGTATTTTTAGTAGAGACGAGGTTCACCATGTTGGTCAGGCTGGTCTTGAAGTCCTGACCTTGTGATCCACCCCTCTCAGCCCTTCAAAGTACTGGGATTACAGGCATTGGATTACAGTTGGCCACTGCACCCGGCTGGCATCTTTCTTTAGTATTAGCAATGGTGAGGCTCCTTCAACATTTGGGCAGAGTATAAATGTTTCCCAGAGGAATTAGAAAAAGATTAGTGAACAGAGGAATTAGAAAACCCCAAAGTCTGTTTTATGCCTGTGTTGTTTCAAGAGCCTCACATACTCCCAAAAATGCCTAGGATGATGTTGCAAGGAGTCATAAAAGGAAAGCTTGGGAATTTTTCAGTATTAATTATAGCATAGTATAATACCATGTCTTTATCCTGGGAAGATCTAAAAGCATTCAGTAGATTTTAATGATTATCTTATGTTTATATGTAAATTTATATAAATGCATATATGTGACTCATGATCCCTTCATTCTGCATATTCATGAATTATTCCTCTCCATCCCTGCCCCCCGACACACAAATGTCGAGTATGTTTGGAAAAAAATGGTAAAAAGCAAAGGTTTATCTAAGTGACAGAACCATTGATTTCCATATATTATTTTTATGTTGTTAGGAATAAAGAGGAAAATACATCCTTAGAACAAGAATAGAAACTCATTTCCCAAAATAATCCTAAATCCTAACATTATTAATTTTCAGCTTTTGACGTTAGTCATCTAAATTTAAAAAAAAAAAAAGTGTTTGAAAGATTTTCAGTTTTCTTTTTGTTTTGAGACGGAGTCTCGTCCTGTTGCCCAGGCTGCAGTGTAACGGCGGGATCTCTGCTCAGTGCAAACTCTGCCTCCTGGTTGAAGCGATTCTCCTGCCTCAGCCTCCCAAGTAGCTGGGATTATAGGCACGTACCACCACACCCTGGTAATTTTATGTATCTTTAGTGGAGTTGGGGTTTTGCCATATGTGCTTAGGCTGGTCTCAAACTACTGACCTCGTGATCCACCTACTTCAGCCTCCCAAAGTGCCGAGATTATAGCTGTGAGCCACTGCACCCGGCCTGGAAGATTTTCTTGTAGAAATGTTTCTGAGGCGATGTTTGCTTTTATACTTGGTATCTTACAATTTGATTTTCTATTGTAATCACTAATAGGTCTTATTTTTTCTTTTGTTCTTTCTTTAGTTGTGAACTCTCCTAGGTCAGCAATAATATTGTGCATCCCTTTGAACCCCTAATAATCCCCATTGGAGTAACATGCCCAAGGAAACTTCTTTCAAATATTAAAAATTGATAGAGGTTACTCTCCAATTTTCTTTACTCTTCTTGCTAGACTTTACTTCGGCCTTTTAAACTGATGACTTCTAAAAATTCTCTCCTCCTTTGCAACCTCTCATGGCTTCAATAATATTCTGACTTCTTTGCCTGCTACTCCTCTGCTGCTCCTCAGTATCCCGAATGAGCTCATCTTCCTCTCTATCTCTGGTCAGACCCTTGTTTGGATGTTGACATTAATCGCTTTCTTTTCATGTTGCTCCCATGCAGTCACATAAGACAACTAACCTTAACACATCCTGCCTAGACTCAACAGCTTCAACCTCTGCCCCAGTCCTCGTCTATATATTCTCTATCTCAAACTACATGCAGCCCTTAGAAATTGTAATAAACTTCCTACCTTCAGTGTTCACAGAATTAATATTGCAACCAACTCTTGTATAGGGATAAGGGGAGAGCTCTCAATATTTTTAAGTGTTTTGTTTTAAATAGTTTAAGTTTTCTAACTCTAAGGACATAATATATTCCAAGAATATGTTAACAGAATGCCTGAAATTGTGTTTTGGATAGTCATTCATTCAACAATGTTTTAAAACAGAAATATTTTATGTTCAACCATTATGCCAAGTGCAGTGTGTGCTGGAGAAAATAGAAAATGTTTAAGATACAGTTTCATACTCAAGGAACATACCAGGGGAGCAACTAAGTGAATCAACTATACTTTCATTTCCTTGTTTCTTTTTTATTTAGTAGCATTGGTGAAATTACAATTGGACATTCAGTCTTCCAATTGTTTTGCCATTTGCTTGTTACTTTGTAGAATTGGTACTCACAAAATTGTATATACAGTATATTATATTTGCTGTTTTCAGATTTTTGCCAATTATTTTTCTGTCCTTTTGTAATAATGTTTGCAAACTTGTAGTATTTGTAGTTATATATATATATATATATATTTTTTTTTTTTTTGAGACGGAGTTTCGCTCTTGTTACCCAGGCTGGAGTGCAATGGCGCGATCTCGGCTCACCGCAACCTCTGCCTCCTGGGTTCAGGCAATTCTCCTGCCTCAGCCTCCTGAGTAGCTGGGATTACAGGCACGCGCCACCATGCCCAGCTAATTTTTTGTAGTTTTAGTAGAGACGGGGTTTCACCATGTTGACCAGGATGGTCTCGATCTCTTGACCTCGTGATCCACCCGCCTCGGCCTCCCAAAGTGCTGGGATTACAGGCTTGAGCCACCGCGCCCAGCTAGTTTTATATTTTTAACCTTGCTATGCCTATCATTTTGAACTACGAAGGGAAAATGTTAATCCAAGATTATTATTATTCTCTTAAATATAGAAAATTAAGGGAAAGGCTTGTATGCTGTGTAGATTAATAATAATCACATACATTGTTTCTGTTGGAAATGTCATAATAAATTTGCAAAGAAGCTGTACCTGCTTATAAAAGGAAAAGTCTAGGAAAGTTATTGCCAGGATTTATGAGTGTGTACTGCCATTAAAACTCTATTAAGAATATAAAAAACTGATAGAGAAAAAAGTAAGAATATAATATTTCCATTGAGTCTTTTGGATAGTGAATAGATGTGTTTGCATGTGTGTCTGTTTGTTTTGGTTTGGTTTTTAAAATTTTTTAATTAAACAGATGTTCTGAATCAAACATTTTTTAATCAATAGTTTTTAAGCCACACTTGTGTAATTAATTGCAGATAAATCAGAGGTAACATATGGATGTATCCATAATCTGTTTCCAAAAATGAATTATAGCAACACGATAGAAAAATTTAATACCTAAATCCAGGTGTTCTTCAAATGCATATAGAAGGAAGAAGTGTCATAATTTACCTGGCACATAAATACTTTAAATATTATTCTGAACAGAATGCTTCTGAAAAAATGTTCAAAATGATAAAGTTAAAACTCTTATTATTCAAAGAAGATTAAAGTTACAGTAAGTGATTTAAGTTGCATGGATTCAACTCAGTCATGAGAAGTAAATATTTAGCACCTCCCCCCAACCCGCCCCAAGAAACTTACCACTTTGTCTTGTAGCCATTTCATTGCAAATTTCAACTCAGGTTTTCTTCCTACATGTTATTTATAAAGTGCCTCATTCTGGAATGCCAAACTTTGCTAAAGAATATCATGTAACTCTCTTCTTAATGGACTTCTACTTGGTCATGCCAATACAATCTAATTGCATCCTCATACATATTCAGGAGTTACTTCATTTATTTTCTCGTAATGGCCTCTTTATGATTGTTATTCTGAGCTTTTTGCATTTTCTTCTATTATGTATTCACTAATATATTTGTTAAACCAAAACATATTTGTTAATCACTTACTGTGTCAGATATTCTTCTATGCTGGGCACAGTGGCAAAAAACATTAAAAATACCGTTTTGAACAAACTATCTTATTCATTATATATATTGTTATCTTATAAATTTGTCTTAGCATCAGCATAACAAATCCTGTTTTCAGAGATTTTAATTCCGTCCATCTGGAAGAGGGTCTAGGAAAAGTTCCTTAGTGATTCTGATATATGGTCAATTTGGCAACCAAATATAGTCAAGTAGAACATGTTTGAAACTTAAAAAAGATAATTGGGAAACATCAGCTTGAAGATACCTCTTGTAGCTATATGAAAGGGAAGAAAAAACTGAAAGAAAGAGAGTGTAAAGGAAAAATAAACTGTTAGGAGCACACATCTAAATTGGTCAGAAACTTAAGAACAAAATGTGATAATCCATAGCATCAAATGCTATAGTTAGCAAGATGAGAAAAAATAATTTTAGTCTGTATTTACTGACATCTTACTATGTACAAAACACTTTTGTGTCGCAATCGTAATATTTAAAATACAGCAGCTAATAGGAAAATAAACTTCATAGACTTTAAGTAACTTTTAGGACTTTAAGGTCCTGTGATAGTAAGGCCAGGATTTAACTCTCTACTATACTCTCAACGTATTTGTTATTTGAGCATTATTCTCCTCAAGGATTGTCACCCGTAATAGATACAGCTTTCATATTCAAGACAAAGAAAAAATGATAGAATGATGTTCCAAGAAAGAGTAAGGAATAATATTATGACCATAATAGAGGGAGCACGTGGTGTCTAATGCCTGTATTCCAGCACTTTGGGAGGCTGAAGCAGGTGGATCACTTGAGGCCAGGAGTTCAAGACCACCTGGCCAACATAATGAAACCCTGTTTCTAGTAAAAATACAAAAATTAGCTGGGTGTGGTGGCATACACTTCTAGTCCCAGCTACTCGAGAGGCTGAGGCATGAAAATCACTTGGACCCCAGAGGCAAAGGTTGCAATGAGTCAAGATTACACCACTGCACTCCATCCTGGCTGACAGAGCAGGACTTGTTCTGAAAAACAAGAAACATAATAGCATAATAGAGAATCTTATTTAAGAAGGCCACTCTTTACTTAGGAGCTTATGTGAGGGGTATATATGTAAAAATATTTTCATAGGAGTAAAATGCATGCAAATTCAAAATATGGTTCCTATAAAATAATAAAGTGAAGAGGAAACAATGAAGATGAAGCAAGATTTTGAAGCAATGGATTAGAAATACAATTAATGAAGTATTAAGGGGGAAATTCATAGCACGAAATTTCCATATCAAAAAGTTGCAGAGATCTCAGATTAACAACCTAACTTCACAACTAAAAGAATTAGAGGCACAAGAACACATCAACCCCAAAGCTACCAAATGATAAGAAATAAAAAAAAAATAATAAGAGCTGAACAGAAGGAAATTGAGACACGTACACCAAAAAAAAAAAAAAAAAAAAAAATTCACTAAATCCAGAAGTAGTTTTTTTAAAAAAATTAATATAGACAGACCACTAGTTAAACTAATGGAAAAGAAAAGAAAGATGATCCAAATAAACACATTTAGAAATGATAAAGGAAATGTTATTACTGACCCACCAGAAATAAAAATAATCATCAGAAACTCTTCTGGATACACAAACTAGAAAACGTAGAAGAGATTGACAAACACCTGGACACATACACTCTCCCAAGACTGACCCAGGAAGAAATTGATTCCCTGAGCAGACCAATAACAAGTTCGAAAATTGAATCAGTAATAAACGGCCTACCAATAACAACAACAACAAAACCTGGGACATGATGGGTTCACAGCTGCATTCTACCAGATATACAAAGTAGAGCTAATACTATTCCCCTATCTTCGCCCAGGAATCCACTGGAATATCCGAAACCCCCCTCACCCTCATCCCCGCCCAGGAGGTGATTTACAGAATCCACTAGTCCTCAGAACGTCTGATGCCCCTCACCCCCACCCCTGCCCCTCACCCTCACTCCCGAGGTGGCTTTATGGGTATAAAAGTCCTTGACACCTTCCTTTCGGGGCCACGGGTTGGAGAGACGCACGAGTCCTCCATGGCCACTGGCAATAAAGACCCTGCAATTTGGCATACTTTTGTCTTGGTGTTGACTTTCTATGCTCAGGCCAGTACAACAACATGACTGTGATTCCTGGCATATAGTATGTATTTGGGGTGGGGAGTGGAGGTCTGAGAGTTGTGGGCTCCATAAAAGATAAGGTCTTACCAGGAACACTCAGATTAGTCTAGCAAAATTCCCTGACAAGTCTTAGCAATTTCACTCTGCCTCATATTTTTTTTAAAAGACTAGGGTTGACCAGAACTTCCTTAAATTTCTTTTGTTTTTTAACTTTTATTTTAGGTTTGGGGGATACATGTCAAGGTTATATCGGTAAACTTGTGTCACAGAGGCTTGTTGTACATACTATTTAATCAGTAGGTATTAAGCCCAGTACCCAATAGTTATGTTTTCTGCTCCTTTCCTTCCTTCTACTCTCCCCATGAAGTAGACACCAGTGTCTGTTTTCTTGTGTTCCTAAGTTCTTACTATTTCTCTACCACTTATAGGTGAGAACATGCAGTATTTGGTTTTCTGTTCCTGAATTTGTTTGCTAAAAATAATAGCCTCCAGGTCCATTTGCATTCCTGCAAAAGACATGCTCTCATTCTCTGTTATGACTGCGTAGCATTTCATTGTGTATATGCACCATATGTTCTTTAATCATTCACTGATGGATATTTAAGTTGATTCTACATCTTTGCTGTTTTCAATAACACTGTAATGAACATACACATGCATGTGTCTTTAGGGATTAACGATGTATATTCACATTTGGGTTATAGAGAGCAGTTTCAACAGAAAGTCGAGCAGTTTTATGGGGCTTTTACCATGTCACAATGTCATCCATCATCCTTGCACCCTAATTTCTTGAGACACTCATTTCCATTGTCACTTCTCAGATGTTGTCATTACCAATAACTTAAACCACTTTCTGACTACACTCTTTTTTTTTTTCAGCTCCTCTGCTCTAGTGTTTTAACATCAACTATATTTAGACTCCATTGGGATCTACAGTCCACTGTTCCTAACATGTTTTCTCTTTACCCGTCACTATTTCCATGCTCAGACTTACTTCCTTACTGCGGAATTCTATGACTTGATGTATAATTGATTCTATGCATATTTCTCAACTTTCTTCCTCCTTTCTTCCTTGATCATCAATTCCACTTTGGGGAAAAAATCTACATTGGCCAAACTTCTATTTACTCTGTGGTTCCTCTTGGAGAAATGTACATGGCTGAAGAAAAATTAAACCATGCCGCCTGGTCTCACATGAAATGTAAGATCCCTACTGCAAGTGGCCCTTTAGTGTTTCCAGGCAAGCACAGTCTATCCCCCTAGTACTTTTCATCTCCCATTCTCCTATATTATCATTTAATAACGCCTTTGCATCTCTACTCTGACCTCCAGATGACTCTGCTTCCTATTTCCCTGATAAAACATAGACAGTGTCTATAAACTTCCACCACTACAATTATCTTGCATTTATACTCTGCTATTTTTCTCCAAATCATTTACTGCCATCTAATTTTCTACAGATTTTCCTTAATAATCCTGTTTATTGTGCATTCTTCCCCCTCCTCTGCCATTATAAGTGTGAAAGTTACGTTATTTTCTTTGTTATTTTTATCTTTGTAGTATCTACAGCAATGCCTGGCAAGTAAAGGATGCAGTAAATTTGTGTGTGCGTGATTTAAATAATCTTAAGGGATAGATCTTACAATCTTCCTTTTACAAATGAAGAAACTGAGGTTCAGACAATTTTAGTCACATTCTCAAAGCCGCTTAACAATCAAAGAGTGGAGCTGGAATTCCAGCCCATGTCAGTCTAATCTAAAGCTTAAGAACGTACCAAATTAAGTCTAAACTGTTCATTCTAATAGTCTGAATTCTTGGGCTTGTGTCTCAGAATAACTTCCCAAGCTTATCGTGCTCTACCTTATTATACACACTTACTCTTCAATCAAACTAGAAACTTCCTGTCCTTCAACATGTCCTGAGCTGGGCCTGCACAGTCATTCCTGTGAACAGGCTTCTCTTCAGTTACTGCAGCATGTTCCATCTTAGGCCTGTTGAAATCTTACTTACTCTTTAGGATCTATATACTCTCTTTATTTATTTTTTTTCTTTCCCTAAGATGTTTCAGCTGGAATTTTCTGTTCTCTGCTTTTAACTCTTAGCGATGTCAGACATCTCTCCTAGAGTGCTTATTTAAATTACAAAGAGAAAAGAGGCGTTGTATCCATGTCTCCAGTTCCTCCAGACTCCCTAGCAGATCATCAGCTCCTTTGAGTCTGTATTCATTTTTATATATTCCTTATAGCACCAGCACTGCACGCTTTTCACGTGACAATTATAAACGTCTAGGAGCACTTACTGCCAGACACTGTTCTGAGCCATTTCATATGTTAATTAACTCAATCCTCACAATCCTGTGAGGACAGGTACTATTATTATCCCCAAATTTAGAATGAGAAAGCGAAGAACAGAAAACTTGTCAAAGTCACACAGTTAGTGATTATTTGAGCTGAGACTTGAACCCAGACAGCCTGGCTCCAGGGGACTTGACTAAGAGAGACTACCTTTTAGTTATTGGTAAATGCACTATAAATATTGCTTGAGTCCAGTAAGCTGTATTACAGTATCTTAAACAACAACAACAAAAAAAACTACAAAAACACAACAGGAAGAGTAAAGGAGTGAATGTCATCTCGTGTTATCTGGCTGTTTGATGACAAAAGTAGGTTACTGTACTACAAGCTGTTAAATATGTTGCCTATTGAGAGAAAACAAAGAACTCAATAAGGCTAATTGTATGAAATCAAGACAGAATTTACGTTTCACATCACAAGATTAATGATTGTATGTGCCAATGCTAAGTTTTCTAAACTTTGCTTTTCAGATTAAGTAGAAGACTTAATTGTTTAGAAATAAACTGTGAGTCTATTGTGAAGTTCCAAAATTGCCCAGGAAAGGAGAAAATATATCTGAATTTTCTAGTTGCGTGATTATCTATGTAAGTTGATGGGAAACTTCTCTTGCACCATCTTCCCTCCTCATCTGGATGGCTCAGGAAACAATTGTTTTCCTCCCTTCAGACCTGGATGAGAAACACTTGAGATTTTTATAAGACATTGTTTAAACTGCCGAAAATAAAAAGCAACAATGAGATAAAGTAAAATTATGCATAGGCACGGGTGTTTTTTTGAAAGAAGAAGGCAGATATCATTTGAAAACTATGATAGAGAGCAATTTCCAAAGTATCTCTATAAATATACTATTTTTAATTTTTCACAAAGAGAAATTTTCTTCCATTAATTATACTAAACTTTTATTTAACATTTTTTTATATTTATGCATTGTACGCAAGGTTTTGGTCCAAAACAATTGTTTTATAAAAATTATGAGAGTTAAGAAAGTATTCAGGATTTTAATCTTTCCTTTATAATGTTTTCTTAATACCTTGGAAGAATGAAGAAAGGTATACATGTATTAAAAATTATGTTTAAAAATCTAAAATTATTTTTAAAAATATTTTTATATTTCATAAACATATGTATTCCTTATAATACATCCCATTTTGTGTCTGCATGTCCTTCAGGCTCTGGTGTTCCGCAGTTTCCTTTCAGGTCATTAGTTGTGCCCTGCTCTTCTGCCATTTTGAATGGTCCAATGGTAAATTTGTGTAAGCTTTATTAAACACAAGCAATACACACTGCAGATTTTGATGACCAGGCTTTCTGTAATGTGGCCTTTTAAATCTGAGGATTTAGAGGCACTCTCCAAATCCTCTCCATTAGTTTTTTTAAAGACACAAGCTACTGCAGAATAGCAAAATAAAAACATTAATATTAGAATATTGTCATGCAAGTCTTACTTATTAGCTATTCTGAAGGAGCCAACTCTAAGGCATACTCTATGAGCCTCAAGGAAATAAGAAGTTCTCTTTCGGTATAATTTTCTCTTGGATATTAAGTCAGTGGCATTTTCTCTCCCTCTATCTCTGGGGCCACAGCTACCACGACTTACAATACACTGAGGAAAACTGAAGAGGAAACCCACATCCTCCCCAAAGAGTTCTAAGACAGTAGCAGGCAGCGAAAACCAAACAGGAGGTTACTTGTCTGGGAGACATGATGTGTAGTCTATGCTTTTTGTATATTAAATATTATATATTATATATATAATAGGTTAAAGCTTTTTCTGTAGTCTGTGGCTGTGTTATGTGTCCCTCATAGTTGCTTTCTTTTTCTTTGTTTTCTATAAAGTGTGCACTTAGTGTCTGAAGCAAGGAGAGTTTGATAGCTCATAGAAAGTACTATACATTTTCTGTTAGCAAAACAAAATAAAACAATTCCCTGGAGAATCACTCTGGTTTATTTGCTGTAAGCTAAACTCTATGTAATAATAATCATTGACACTTAGTACTTTCTTTACTTCAGTAGTGAAGTCAAGATTTGGACACATGCTATTATTTCAGACATTTAGGAGAATGTCAAACTCTGTGAGCAGTTCATATAACCACTACACAATATCACTCTCCCCTCCAACTTTAAATATACTGCTTTTCTACCTCCTCAAATAATTTGTGACAATATCCTGTGAATTATGTCCTTAAAGAACCATACAATTTTGTATTAGACACTGACTTGAAAAAAAATTGACATGAAAGATAATAAATATCTTAGTCTAGTCTTTCTTTTACAGTAAACATTTGTTTTTATAAATCGTTATAAAATTGCAAGGTATTTTGAAGCTAATGTATGTTATTAGAATATTGTCATGCAGTAAACAATGGTAAACCTGATCCTCACTTCTAAAATCTCTTTTGCTTCTGATATGATAAGATAGAGCATGTCACAAACCCAAACCTTATCACTAAATTGAATTTACATAATTATTTCATTATCCCATCCTTAAAAATTGTTTCATTGTTGTGAGCCTCAAGTCTTCCTAGAACCCTAAATTTCCCATTTCCAGTTTGAACTTAAATTACTATTGTCCTTTAGTGAAAAAACCAGTTAAGGAAATTACACATTTTTCAAATCTCCCACTGAAAAGACAGAACAGTTTTAGAAAAAAATGAAGAGGTGTGGGTTTACTGATACTGACTGAAAACACTCAGGCTTAGTGCCGTCCACATACATAGGTTAATATAAAGTAGAACACCATAAAGTCACTTAAAAATTATGTCATATTTATGTTAATATAAAATAGAACACGATAAAGTCTTTTTAAATTTGTCATATTTATTTGTGTTTTTGCTCATTTTAAATGAAATATTAGCTCATGCTTATATAGTGCTATGTTCTAAGGGCTTCATATTAACTCATTTAATATTCACAATTATCCAACATTGTTTCTATGTTACATAGGAAAAAAATTGGGTTAGAGTTTAGGTCATTCGTCCAAGATTTCAAAGGCATTCAGACTGATGACTTAACCACTATGGTAATTCACCTCTGGCAATCAACTAAATCAATCATTTTATTCATTCAAGATCAATGGAATCAGAAGTGAAAACATTTAAGGACTCTCCCATATGTTAGAATCAGTAGAGAAAAGTTACGGATTTTTTAAAAGAAATATGTTACAAGTACCTTGAAGAAACTGTCAATTTCAATATATGTTTAGAAACATTTAAAAGAGTCTGATCATACTTGAGAGAGTTGAGAGTCTAAAGATTTTCCTACCACTGACAAATTAAGTAAGTAATTTTATAGGGGGCCAGATCATGTTAATGATACTTACAGGGTCTCCAAATTTGAATCATGATTTAAAGTCTATACAGATACATTAACTCAGGTGATTTTAAGAAAATTGATAAACTTGTCTATAAAGATAATGGCTACAAAAAAAATTAAATTGGTATGTTGGCATTTGACACATGTTCTCAGTGGTTTTTTAGAAACAATTTCTGAATATGAATATATTTTAATAAATGTTTTCACTATGCACATATTTTACCACCTGATAAATACAAATAATGTGTACAATATTTTTGAATGACTTGGGATATTTTTAAGGATAAATCTTACGACTTTGAGGTTAGAACCCAAACCTTGCAAATACTGCAACTCTGGTAAAATCCAGCTTAAATTAACCAAAGATACTAGATTCTTGGAGAATCATTAAACACTAACAAAGACAAGAGTAGCTCTCTTGTTTTAGTAGTTATGGATGATAATACTTAAATACATTCAATGTTTTAAAATTTTCAGGGTCTATCTGAAAGAATGCAGGTGTTTTTTAGAAATAACTAGATAATGATCTGCTGTCAAGGACATTGTTTTCCCTTATCAGCACCTTCATAGTGAAGCAGGAGTGGGGAGAAGCAAACCTCTCCAACATGGAACTGAGGAAGGAAGTGGCTTTTTATTTGGCCAGGAGCTGCGGAAAGCTACAGCTTCATTCACCAAGCTCCCCTAGAAGCAGCATTTTTCTCCTTTTATAGGCTAAAGGGGAAACTGAGGTGAAACTATGTCATTATCCATTGGCTAGACGTCCGACCTCATAATCTTTTGGCTTCATTGATTTGCTAGTTTATATGCAGCGTGAGTGGGAACAGGCAGGGGAGCAGAGACAAGAGAAAGGCAGTAAATATTAGTTGGCAGAGGTGTTTCCAGGAGGGAGCTTTGGCTCCCCCATGCAGATATGGGGGCATGACCCAGTGTGGAGCTTCAGCCAGTAGGGATAACATTCATTTGCAGCTCTTCCAAGGCTTATAGATAGCAGATATGCTGGGAACTGAAAAGGGAGTCATTTTCCCAGCTCTTTCGTATTTTATTTTATTTATTTTCACCCTCCTTCCCATCCGGAGGGGAGGAGGAGGTGGAGGCCGGGAAGTGAGAGGGGGGGAGGGTGTCTCCCCTGTCAGCAGTGATGTGTAGAACAAAGGTGTTGGGATAGAAAGCTGCTTAGGTTGCTTGGTCTCCTCAGATGGTAACCCCAGGAAGGGGAGAGGAGACAGTTCACCCTAAAAGATGCTGACTAGTGACCATGAATCACCAAAATTGGAGTTGATCTTGGATGTCAGCTTTGCTGAAGGGAAGCACAAAAGTCTGTGATCTGAGAAGCTGAAAAGCAGTCAGCAGTCACTGGTCACTTCCAGCAGGTGAGAAAGGAAAGAAGCATTTTGAACATGCATTAGAGCCAGAGCTAACCTCATAACTTGGGAACACAGGTTAAGGAGGATCCAGGTAACACTCCTCAAGGTACAATATAACTTTTTATCTTAATGAGCATGGGTTCCTGAGCCGGTACAATATAACTTTTTATCTTAATGAGCATGGGTTCCTGAGCCATAGCATTTGGATCTTCAATAGGGTGATTTCAATACTAATAGGAGCACTTCCTCTGGGGTGATAAGTAAGGAAGGTTTAATGGTGAAGAAGACCTGTTCCTGATCCTCAGATATCTCTATTGCAGTGGAAAGATAGGCATCTTTATGTCTTTACATAAAATAAAGATGAAAGAGTTATAAATAAGGTATGAGATTCATGTGGGTATTTAGAAGGATGAGATTAATTCCACTTGGGGGAAAATTGGGTGATGGGGGTTGCTTCAGACAAGGCATAGATATTGGGCAGGAAAGAAAATTGAAGACTATTAAACTGACATCATAGATTTTTTTAGCTTTTACTTTAGGTTTGGGGGTACATGCTAAGGTTTGTAATATAGGTAAACTCATGTCCCGGGCATTCGTTGTCCAGATTATTTCATCATCCATGTATTAAACCTAGTACCCAGTAGTTATTTTTTCTGTTCCTCTCCCTCCTCCCATCCTCCACCCACAAGTGGACCCCAGTGTCTGTTGTTCCATTCTTTGTAACACATTGTTTTGAATTAGTATGTCTATCTGTATGCTTTTTCACTCAAGCTATTAGAACCAGAGGGCTGATTGTAGGTCTTTAAGGAATCACCACACCATCTGCCACAATGGTAAGACTAATTCGCAATGGCAGAGACATGGCATCAATCCAGTGTCCATGAATGATAGATTGGGTAAAGAAAATAAGGGGTGTGTGTGTGTATGTGTGTGTATCATGAGATACTATGATGCCATAAAAAGGAGTGAGGTCAAGTGCTGGGTAGGGACATGGATGGAGCTGGAAGCCATTATCCTCAACACACTAACACAGGAACAAAACACCAAACACTGCATGTTCTCACTTATAAGTGGGAGCTGCACAAAGAGAACATATGGACATGGGTGGGGAAACGGCACACACTGGGGCCTGATTGGGAGTGGGGTGCAGAGAGGAGGGACTTTAGGAAAAATAGGTAATTCATGCTGGACCTAATACTGAGGTGATGGATTGATAGGTGCAGGAAACCACTCTGGCACACATTTACCAATGTAACCTGCGTATCCTGTACCCCAGAACTTTAAAAGAAATGAGAGGGCTGAGATCCTGTCTTGTTTCCATGTACTCCCCACATCTAGCACATATCTGTCATCCAATACTGACTTATAGTAGATTCTCAATAACTAGTAATTAAACCGAATTAAATAAATATGAGCTAGGTGCTGTGTTCTATCTCCTAGAAGGAGGCAGCCTTCTTCTGGAATTGGCTTTTGATTACAGCAGAGGGAGCCTAGACTCTCTAGAAAAAAGAGTGTGGTAATGCAAAAGGATCTAAGTAGCAATACTAAACCTAAAATGCAAGCATGACTTCTACCTGATTGGTTTTATTTTACAAAGAAAAGACGGAGAATACTATATTAACTTACTGAATAAAAATCTGAGCAAAACTATATTGGATAAAAGCCATCAAAGTTACGGCCTTGACATGTAACTCTAATTCATCACTCTCTGGCCTTCCTCTTTGATTTTAGTTATATTTATTTTAAAAACTGATGTGGTTTATATATATAACTAAATTCTCACCTCTCTGTGTGAGATTCCACTCTCTCTCCATGGGAGAGGTGAGAATTGAGTAGAATATTGGAGGTAGAGAGACAGGAATCAGCTAAAGAAGGATGCTGGAGAAGGCCTGGCTAACCTGGCAGCACCATTTGCATAGAGTGCATATGCTTAGTGCTTAGTAGTGCTTAAGCCCATGTTGGGCTTGCACATTGTCCAGTAAGGAGTTTAGGATTTGATTTTTGGAAACTGGGAATCACTGAAAGCCTTTTAGAAAGAAGGGGATATTGTTAAAATATTTAATATCAATATTTTATGCCTTCTCAGGGCTGCCAGTTGTCTAGTATTAGACATTTACAAAATCATTCAACTAGTATTTACAATACTTGTAGAACCAAGTTTATGTTTCTCGTTATGTTTGGGGTATTGAGATTTTCAGTGTTACTTCCTTTTGAATTGAAAAATAATGGTTATATTAATTATTGTTCAGTTGTCTGTTCTTCAATAACAAGTATTTTAAAAATTTATTTTACTAATTTCCACATATTTATGGAAATGTGATATTTTGGTGCATGCATACCATGTGCAATGATCAAATCAGGGTATTTAGGATATCTATCACCTCAAACATCTATCATTTATTTGTGCTGGGAGAGTTTTAAGCTTTCTTCTCTGGCTATTTTGAGATACACAATATATTGTTTTTGACTGTAGTGACTCTACTGTGCTAGAGAACACGAGATCCTGTTCCTTCTACTAAGTGTGTGCTTGTACCCATTAACCAACCACACTTCATCCTCCTTTCCCCCACCATTTTCCCAGTCTCTGGTAACTCTCATTGTGCTTTCTACCTAAGTAAGATAGCTTTTACAGCTCCCATATATGAGTAGAAACGCATCCTCAAAACTTAACAAGCATTACAAAACTGGAAAGGGGCAAGCAGCTATATAACCTGGAAATCAACGTTGTTAAATTGAAATAAGAGTTTATCTTTTCTTACAACTTCCTTTATGCTGAAAGAATCTCATTAGTTAACTCTCTTTGAAGTCAAGTGCCTATTCCTTGTTTTAAAGATGGTTGCAGTCTTGGCATGTCATCAGAATGCAAATACTTTACCCTTACATTAAGCCTTTGTATAGAGACCTCAAAGTTCCATGTCAGGAATAGATTTTTAACATATAAAAAAGACTGAAGTTGTTTTATTAAAAATGGGCATTTATAGTCCTGTCCACAGCACCATCCTTACTATCTCACCTCTAAATTAATGACAATTTAATTCTGACCTTAGGTGAAGTCCTCCTTTCTAAGAAATATGTTCTCTAATTCTGCAGACTAGGATAGGTACCTTAGAACCTCTGCACTCTTTTAGTGTACTTAAATACATCTTAGAGGCTAGACTGAAAATTGGCACCAAATCGCTTCTACCACATTCTTTTATTCAGTATAGCAAAAGGCTGGCCCAGATTCAAAGAAAAACTCTCTCTTGAGGGAAGGGTCGAATACATGTTAGAAAAATAGGAGGGATTAATGGTGTCCATATTTAGATAAAATCTATATAAATGCCCATTTTAGATTAGAATCATACTTTTAATGTCAGCATAGTTTTTGTAACGTTCCCACTTTTTGAATTTACTAGGATGTATATATAAAGTAGACAAATAGTTGAATTCAACCAGCATTTGAGTTTCATCAGGCAAGGTAAACAAGTCTTGATAGGCAAAGGATTTAAAAGGTTTATGCAAAGAAGTTGTTATAGCAGACGAAAAGCCAAGAAAAGAAATGTGGGAAATAGTGAATAATGAAAAACTGCATTTGAGGTCCTTTTAAAGAATTAATGGAATGGAAGTAATGGAGTTAGTGAGCTGGAATGATATCAGGGGTGATGCGAGGTCAGATTGCAGAACTGTGTAGTTATTGATGGTAATAAGTTTAGAAGGCAGAACATGGAACCAGAAATAAATTTTAAAAACAAGGCAGTCTAATAACCGAGTACATTGTACAGTTCTAAAAATAAGCCTTACATTTAGAACAAAGACAGTGATCATCATGGGCTGAAATGGAATGGAAAGATTCCATGAGAGAGGTGAGAATTGAGAGGAAACTTGGAGATAGATAGGAATCAGCTAGAGAAGGATGCTGGAGAAGGCCTGGCTGGCCTGGCAGCACCATTTGCATAGAGTTCTTAAGCTTAGTGCTTAAGCCCATGTTGGGCTTGCACACTGTCCGATAAGGAGTTTAGGATTGGAATTTTGGAAACTGGGAATCACTGAAAACCTTTTAGTAACAAAGGGGTATTATTAAAGTGATAATTGAGGAAGATTAACAGACATGAGGAATAGTATGAAAGATTAATGGCCCTGAGAGAGACAAGTTACGACGCTAGCGGGATAACGTATTGTAATGAAGCATTTTTAAAACATGCACTCATTAGATGTATAGAATTAAAAGATTTGCCATTTTACTGACATCTTTGATTGGCAAGTCAGGCATAAAAAATCAGAGGGCTCTTAGGAATTTTTTAAGCCTACGATGAAAAGCATGTGATCTGCTGATGATCCTGGAACAGTGAAAGGCCATGTGCCCATTTTCTGTGGCGCCTCCTGCTGGTTTCACTGTGTCATAACGATTATGATGTTTTCTCCATAAAGTCCTAGAAGGCTGTTTTGAACACGGTTTGGAAGCTAATTGAGCAAAAATGAAAAGATAACTTGGAGGGCCTATGGAGGCTGAATAAAGAAGGTAGCTCCAGCAATAATTAGCCCACTTCAACCAAGTATCATTTGTGTCCACAATTGCTTTTCTAACTGCAGAAACAGTGGTGGTCATTGGCCCTAAAATACTTGTTTTTAAAGACCCAAGGTGCTACAGTTGTACCCAATTCTGTGAGATTCAACCCAGCCTGCTGTTACTAATACCGATGGAGGGCAGTGAGGGGACAGAGGTTTCACAGTAACACAGCAGCCAATTAAGTGCTTACAAAGTCTGGTTTATTGCAAGGCTTTCACACACCAACCATCATGCAAATACGTTTAACACACAAGCAGTGATACAAAAGAGCAAGTAGCTCCAGAGACAAGCCTTCTGACTTATGAACTGGCAGGTCCGGTTTTCCTCACAGTGCCAATTCACACAGGAGAAGGGCATCGCTGCTTTTTTTTTCCCAGCAGAGCTCTGGCACCTGCAGCTTAGGGAAGGAGGCCTCTGAGTTCTCACTGGCAGAGATGCTATAGGTTTCTCACCATGGTCAATTTCTTTGTGGTGTTTATAGACCTCGACAGGAGTGTTCATGGCCATTGTCTTCAGCTGTTTTTAGAAAATAATTTTGTAAGCACATCGTAGATGTATACATTTATGGGGTATGTGAGAAATTTTGATATGGGCATATAGTGCATAATAATCATATCAGAATCAGTGGAGTATCCATCACCTTAAACTTTATCATTTCTTTATGTTTCAAACAATCCAATTATACTCTTAGTTATTTTAAAATATGCAGCAAATTATTGTTGAGTATAGTTAACTGTTGTGTTATCAAATACTAGATCTTATTCATTAACAATCCTACATTTTCACTTCACTTTCTTGTCAGGTCTCACTGGTACCTGGCCATGTTAGGTATCATCGTATCATCTCAGTCCACTGTAAATGTGCTTATCACACTGAGGGGTCAGCAGTTTCACTGAAGCTGAGTCATTTGTCATAAGTGACTCCATTTTGAGACATTCAGGATTATAAAACATTATTATTATATCATACTGATTTCCCACTCACATTAATAGATTCTTAATTTGCCTCAAAAAGAGACTTCTAAAAGGCATTGGTTTTGTTTTCCATACATAATGGTTTTTGATGATCCCCAGCCAAAGAGGATGTGTCTCTATTTACTTTGTTCATTATTACACTTATTTTTTGCCTGCTTTCTACTAGAAGGGAATAATCCTTAATTTCTACATACAGTTGCTAGGTGGGAGGAAAAGCTACCTATACAATAGTCTCTTTAAAAGTTGTCTAACCCTTCGTGTTATAATAGAAAATAAGTTAAGATGTCAACATCTTAGGTTCATTCATTTTTTTCCTGCATATCTTTACCTGTACCTCCTATGTATCAGGCATGGTTCTAAGATCTTGTCCTTATGGAGCTTACTTTTTCGAAGAGTTTACATTCTAAGGTGTTTAACACATAGTTGAACAAATTATCTCCTGAAAAGCAATCCCAATGAAGGATTTTATCAGAATTCACCTTCCTGTAAAACATAAAGTAAATTATGTCCCAGTTCTTCCAGCTGTCTTTAGTTTATCTCCTTTCCTTGCATATTTTCTTAATGGTAAAACTCGAGATACAAAATTTTTAAAAGTAGAAGGCATATGTTTATTTTGTACAGCAACACATAGACTATACTATTTCACCAATTTTGTTTAAAATTTCCTATGAATACTGGAGACCATAAGAAGATTGAACCATGAAAATTGAATTTATTAACTCACAAAAATTGATGGATACCTGTTGTGTGTTCCAACTTGTGTTCCAGTGCCATCATTGATACTCAGTAAAAACAATTAAACATTTATATTATTTTAGTAGAATAAGCCAAATTTCTGGATAAATGTGAAGACCACTTAAATAGCTTCTTCCTCCCTCTCATTTGTATTAAGGTATAATTGACAAGTAGACATTATACATGTGTAAGTTGCACAACTCGATGTATTGATACATAACGTACATTGTGTATTTATCACCACAATCAAACTAATTAACATATTGGTTACCACTGTGTGTTTCGAACACAAGGTCCACCTGCTTAGTGGATTTCAGGTATATAATACAGTACTGTTAACTACAGTTGCATTGCTGTACTTTAGATTTCCAGATCTTGTAAAACTGAAACTTTGTTCACTTTTACCCACATCTCATTGATCCTCTCAAAGCCTCCGGCAAGCCCCATTCATCTCTACTTCTGTGAATTGAATAGCTCTTTTTTTCCTTTTCTTCTTCTTTCACTCCTTCTTTCTTTTCTTTCATATTTACTGAAAATATCAGATTGGTAGATTTAATATTTCTTTTGAGAGTGGGACAAAACACAGACACTTGGATAGATGGAAAGCAGAGTTCTGTTACAGCTTTCAGCAAAGTTGCAGGACTACACGGGCTGCACCTAGGAACAGTGTAACAGCAAACTTATCTAAGGCAAAGACGGTGGGGTTAGCTAGGTTTCTCAGCCTTACTGTGGATCAGCTAATTTGAATAATTTTGACAGGATCTGGAGCCTAAGAGGTGTTCCTTCTGGTGTGGAGCCCAGGCCTGGGGCAATTCGGGTTGGTGCAGATGCGCACAGAATGCAGGGGGTCTGATAAAGGAAGGAGTTGAGGCAACTGCATCAGCTGCCCTAGAGGGGAACAGATTGGCCTCCAGTCAAGGCCGCAAAATGGGGTCAAGACAGCATTTTGCAACAACTGTGTTACACAGTTGTATCTAATGTGTTTATAAGATACAGTTTTCTTACATCCAAGATCTAGAAGAGTTAAATTTATTACTTGATTCAAGCTCAGGAAACACCACGAGTTAACCCTGTAAATGAGATCATAATTCTTGAAGTGTGAAAACAATAGTAGAAGTACACATTGACAGTGATATCTATATCAAATGTTTTGGTTTTCTTAGATACACTTCGCTAGGCCTATCTATATCTGTGTGTATCTATAGAAAAAAGAGATAATACCTACTCAAAGTGATTAAGTATTAAATAAGATAAAGTCATTTATATTTAAGACATAGCCTTGTATACAGTTCTTCCTATCACCATTCACAATAAACAAATGGATTAGCAGTGGGGAATTACAAAGTTTGTGATCACTTATGCCAAAATACATAAGAAAATCATAAAAGCATGGGAAATTAAGGATAGTAAGCAATAAATAATAAATTAAGCAATATTCTCAAGCATAGTGAACATAGCAAGTCTCATATTTTGACTAATAATGCCTTCTCTGCTCAAGTTTCAGAAGTCTCCACATTTTGTAGTCCTACCCTTTTATTTTTGTGAAAGAGAAAAAACTCTTTAACCACCCTGTAATACACACACACACATGCACACACATACCCTTCTAACAAATCTTTTAAAGTCCAACTCAATTTCTGCCCTTACCATGAATTTCTTTACCAATTTTTCAATCAGATTACTATAAGTAACTTATAACTTATAATAGTATTCATATTTGTTGTTCTCCTGAATCTCCTGTAATTATCTTCCAATTTAAACATTCTTATGGTCCAAGATGAATATAAGTGTTACATTGCTGTTGATAAAAATACATATCATAAACATGAAGACACACAACACCTTATTTCTGACCAATGAATTAAGAAGATAGAACTACATTCCTAGTAGCTTGAAAAAGTGGATAGATACCTAGACTCAGAATCAGAATTTATTTCTTGGTTTCTCTTTTTTCAATTTCTTTATTTCTGGTCTCTGTTTTGCAATTTATTAGTTCTGAAACATAGTGAAAGCAAACTGAAAAAATAATACAAGCATATGGGTACTAATCTTTGGATTCTTTCCAAATAACTAATTTGAATATATATTTTCTATGAGGCATAATTTATTCTATTTAAAATTGGTATAATTCCAAATTTCCCATTTTACATAAGTTATGAAGCTACATTAATCCTTGAATTCAAAATCTATTTCCTGAGTTTCTAATGGAGATTACTCAACTAACTCTCGAGGATAGAATAAGTATAATATTTTATCAGTTAGAAGATGCATTTTTTTCACTTATTAACATCACTAAAATAAATTATCTTACCATCAGTGATGTCTAGTGATTACCATGAACTATGTTTTTAAAGTGTAAAATCTTTGAGTTGTGACGCATCTTTAGTAAAATATATTTACATTACTTCAAGTTTGATTGAGGAAACAAAAGTTCATAGAACTAAACAGAAAATGTCTATGCAGTATTAGATAATATAGAATATAGTATGAGATCACAGAAAAGGAGCATACAGATTAGTTTAGGCAGTGGTAAGGGCTGAATTATGCCTCCAAACTTCCTCAAGTCATATGTTGACATCTTAACCCAAAGTATCTCAGAACATGACTGAGTTTGTAGATAACAGCCTGTAAAGTGATGATTAAGATGAGGCTATTAAGGTGGGCCTTAATCCAATCTGACTGGTATCCTTTTTAGACGGGGAGGTTTGGATACTCAGAGAGACACAGTGAGGAGCTACCCACCTACAAGGTAAGCAGAGAGGTCTCCGAAGAAAGGTCTCCAAACCTGTCAACATTTTGATCTTAAACTTCTAGTCTCCCAGAACTATGAAAAAATAATTTTTTATCATTTAAGGCACCTAGTCTTTGGTGTTTGGTTGTAGCAGCTCTAGGAAATTGAAATAGGTAGCCTAAGAGCTTTTAGACAAATTGATGTCCAGTTCATCTCAGGATATCCTGGAATTGGCCAGGTGAAGAAATAATAGAATGAAAGTACTGGAAGCAGAAAAAGTAACCTAGAAAAGTCAGGGTATAAGAAAAAAATTATATATTCCTAAAACAGTAATGTACGTGTGTGTGTGTTTCAGTGTGTGTATAGAACCTTGAGTGTAGAAAATGTGCTCACTAGAGGAAAACATGGTGAGTGAGAAATGAAACTGAAGAGGTATTCAAATGCCACAGGACCTAGAGCTTGAAATTCAGGCAAAGGAACTCAGACTCTATTCCATAGGCACTAAAGAGGGTTTTAGGCATGTAGAAGAAATGTAAATAATAAGGTGGTTTTGTTTAAAATGTGTGTCAAAAGTGTCTTTTCTCTGTTGTCATGAAGCAAAATATTAGAATCACCTCTAGCTTACACTTGATACACATATGAGCATAAATTGTGTGTGCCTGTATGTACTTGTGTATAAGGAACCAGACGCCTTACAAGGCTCAGATGTAATAAAAATTGATGATGGATTAGGAGTTCAAACATTTGAGTCTCCTGAGGCCTATTACCCTTTGGTCTTTTATTTTGACTACCTTCTTCTGTGTTGCTCACCTTCATTTAGACTTTGCTGTCTTTATAGCTGTTTTCCAAACATTCTTCTTACTGTACTTTTACCACACAGAGCATAATTGTTATTCCCGTATGGACTCTAAAAGTTCATTTATAAGAATACAAATTTGGAAACTAACCTAAAGCTGAAAATTTACCCCTCTTAAAATATGGGTAATTCCTTTATCAAGATGGTTCTTATGAGGAAGTAGTGAAAATGATAGGGATGAAACTCAATTATTAAATACATAAAATCTAGTTTTTACTTTAAAGAAATACATAGTAGGGAAGGTGTGAAATTTAGCTTCAAGACAGATTATATTTTTTGGAATCTTTTACACCTCAGATTTGCATTTACACCATCTTAAAGATCAGGCTTGAAAACCGTAAATATTAAAAATATTAAAATATTCATCCATTCTGAATGAATAAATAAATAAAACACAACTCTGAAAAATTCTGGGATTCCATTTGACCTGAGCATGTATCTTATTACTAGAAAGGATGGAAAGGTGGAGGGGTTTGGAGATGGCAGAAAAAACTAAAGTCCCATGAATGATTATACAACAGTGCCCCCTGATGGGAGAATGGGGTCTGAAATTCAGATGGGGTTTCTTACCAAGTCAGTTACTTGACTTAGTCTTCCTTTTTGCTTCCATTTAAAGAGATTTTTATAGCGATGCATCAGTTTTACTATAGAATCTGACACACAGTGTGCACTGAAAATATGTGAGTAAATTGACTTGAAGTATTAAGTCTAGGCAAGGAGCTTTTAAAACCTTCAGCTGGCACAAGGGACAGGGTGTGTTAAATATGACCATAACCTTGGGTTGTCTGTAGGGTAAAATACATTGATCTTCATATGTTAAGCTTTTGGCAAGTGTTATTTCCCCCACTAACTTGCTCACATTTGGTGATAAGTATATCTTCAATCTGAAAACATTATCAAATACTATAAGATTATTTCAAAATTTTGACAATAGTATGATTAGATTTAAATAACCTTGAGAAATAATAATTTCAGTTTTAAAGCAAAAGTGTTTTTCAAATAACCAAAAGAAAATAATTTTGCTTTATTTTCTGTTATTAACTAGGCATATTAATATGTACTATAAGAGCTTTTCCTTCTCTAAAGAGCTGTAGGAATGGAAAGGAAAGGTTACTGAGATGATAAGAAAAATTAGTACAATCTGGGGTTTGAGAGTAATTGCATGGAACAAATTTACTCATCTTAATAATTGTCATCGGTGCAAAGTAAATAAAAGGAGAACTTGCTTGTTAAGCTTCAGGTATTATCATAGTATTGTTATTACATTATGTAAATAAGATTTAGTTAAGTCTTGAGAAACTCAGACAAGAAAACAAGAATGGAATTCTCCATTTTTGAAGCGAGAGAGAAGAAATGTGGAGAGAATGTGTGTGTGTTAGGACTGCATCTGGCTCCTAGGGAGATTTGAGTGAATTAGAAAGAAGCTTCCTTCCCTCCTGATGTTTGTAGTCCCGGCTTGGTGAGGAGATGTAGTCCGGATTTCAGCCCTCGGCCACTCCTTCAGCAGGCATCAGCTGTAATTATCAACCTGCACCATCAGAAATTTTAGCAAATCCTTCAGTGATACATACTTGCTGAACAAGCACAGAACACTCCAATGAATTTGAAAATTTTTAACTGAAGAAATATAGATATCTAGCATTCATTATCGATGATCTCCTTTGACACTGTTCAAAAAAATTCATGAACCCCTAGGAAGTGTAGCCTGTTACTGCTTTACTGAACATGGTAAGTATGCTGTTCAATCCAGCTATCTGCTTATGTTTTCTGCTCAGCTTAAATACTCTTTATTTTATGTTATTACTGTTTATTTTTGCCAATTCAAACTTTACCTATTTTATTGTTCCCATCTTGAATCCAACATTTCCTACAAACATTTTTGCCCATAATACTATCTTCGTCTTTGGAATTCTGCTTCTAAAGTAAAATGTCGTCTGAAATATTTATGTGTTGTTTTACTATTTATTTTACTTACTAATTTATTGTTGATCTTGTTACATAATAATTTAAAGCAGTTTATATTTTATTAGGTTAAAATCAGTAAGTTTGAAAAAATGAACATATTATAGTGTATCAGAGTTCTCCAGAGAAATAGAATCTATAGGATATCTCTATATGTCTATATATCTCTCTCTCTATTTGTACATATACACACACATACAGAGAGAGAGGAAGATACTGATTTTAAGGAATTCTCTCGTGATTGTGGAGGGTGCGTAAATCTCTATCAGCAAAGCAGGTATTCAATGCAATAAAATAATAGAGCAATAATATCATATAACATTGTTTAAATTGTCATTGAGATTCTAATTAGAACAACAACTAATAGTTTTGCACCTTTAAAAAAAAAAAAAACTACTCCCATAGACCACCAATTTCAATATTTTGGAATTTAACATTGAATGGTAATGTTTGTTTTTCTGAGTAGCTACAGAACTGTATTTGTCACATTCAATTGCAACTTTTTTGTTTCTTTTTGTGTTTCTAAATTCTGAGATGCAGTATATGATGAAACCCTCCTGTCTCATAATCTATTTAGTGTGCCTTAAAGTTATATAGGCTGCTTAAGTATGCTTGGAATTTACAGGAAACAGATATCTCTGCAGGGCCAGAATTTATTTGAGAAAAAACAAGCTCACCTGTAGTTTTCAAACTGTGTAGACTGTCACCTGACTGGCATCAGTAAGCAAATATTCTTATACTTGGGTCAAGTATCTGAATAGTCACTTCCTTATGTGTTCAATGAATTTAGCCACTAGAAGACAAGTTTGCTCTAAACTTAACCCCCCAGGAGATTTCACCTTCTAGAGTTAATTTACAGCTTAAAAACAAGCCCTTCAAAATCTTTCTACTTACTGTTTTACTCAACTTAGAAAGTTCATTTAAATGAGAATTCTGTAAGATTTATCTACCTTAAAACTGGTTAAGTATTATTTCCATTACATGTATATATCATGTCTTGCTGCTATGTGACTGTTTGGTATTATACATTATTATATAATAATGTGGGCAGTTTTGCATAAATATTCCCGGTTAGGTTATAAGTACTAATTCCCCCATGATTTCCTCCATTACGGCTGCAAGACTTTACTAACAAGGAGAAAAGTATCTTAATTTTGTGATTTATAATTGAAGAAAATAAGATTTTTCAGGGCTAAAAATTAGAATCTATAAAAGAAAAGGAAAATGTAACTAATAAATGTTATGTGTACACAACAACATAAAGATTAGTCCATGTAATTATAGCATAACACAACCAGTGGAAATCAGCAAGTACTTTACTACTTAAAGTAGGAGGAAGTGTAAAGAGAGATGGACAGTCCAAGTCCCAGGTCAGACTCTTGTTGAATGTAAATAAGTCATTAAATTCCTAATTCACTGATCTATGTTCTTTCCTGGAAAGTGTCCGAATGACAATGCTTATCGTGTTAGAATGATTGTCATTTAAGCAAATGTTTTGTAAATTCTAGAGTATATTCTAAATATAAGTTACATCAGATTGTACTTCCTTAACATGTAATATTTTCTAATAGGATAATAAAGATAAGACTGGAATGGAAAGCATGAAACCTTGGTTCAATAACCAATCGTTTGTGCTACTTTGTCAAATCAATTAATATTTTTGAATGATAGCTTTAAGTGGGTTTGTGAGCTTTAAATAGAGTTGTGGTAGGAAGTAGGAAAAAGCAATCTTGGGTCTTTTCTAGCTCCAAAAGACTTTAATTCTGTCATTTATAGCTTTATTTTTAAAAGCAAGTCAGATGATTTAATATTTATTTTACAGATTCATCCACTATATTCATGAAAGTATATTAGAGACTTGTGCAAGATTCCATGACAAGTCCGCAGCTGTGTTGAGATAAGAAATTTATACTGGATCCTAAAATCTGTCATCCTGCCTAGTGTTCCTTCTAATGAAACTCTCTGCCTTGATAGGAATACTTCTAGTTACTATAGTCTAATTGAATCTGTTCATAGATCATTCTAGAAAATATTGATATGTCGGGCATGCTTCCAGTCAACATTTTAGACCCTGTGCTAATGTATCAGAGTAGCAAGAAACATAAGGCAAAGCTTCTGCCTTCAGAGAGCTCACAGCCTCACAGGGGACTTTACATGCTTCCACGTTTATCTTAGCTTGTGTGGCTAAACTCAGCAGTGGGCAACATGCTTTGAATAGTTAAAATTAGCTACTCTCAACGTTAGCCACGAAGCACTTCCAATGAAAGGATAACAAAAATGCATTGCTTTTCCCATTTAACAGTCTGGTGAGGAAGGAGGAGAGAGAGATACCATGTTGAAACAACAATGAAGAATGTCAATTATATCAGGAATTTGTACATTAGACATGACATTTTAAAATCCTGTGCCTGATTATGTATGCACATAGAACAAATATAAATCATGCTCTTCATATACATATTTTATTTAATCTTTAAGACAAACCTGTGGGAAAGATATATCCTAGTATTGCAAATGATGAATCTAATGTTCAGATATTAGGAAGCATAATTTTGCTATTTGTCTTCCTCATTGAATTGTGAATTCCTGGGTGGAAGTATGTGACAGTAGAATCAACTTACTTATGCTGTATTATCTGTCCCATAAAAACTGTGTGTATCTGAACAAGTTACTTAACCCTTCTGAATCTCAATTTCTTTACCTATAAAGTGAAATTACGTGAAGGACATATAAAGTCTTTAAGGGTCTGATATGTATTAGCTAGGTAATGAATGTTTCTTACACCATCATATATAGCAGAGCCCACAAATAGACTCTTGGTGATTGTGGAGGAGGGATGTCATCTAGTCATACTCTACAGGGGGACTTCTAATACAAGTTGCTTCTTAGTAGCTGTAAAAAGTCAAACCCATTTACAAGTCCCTTGTAAAGTCATAAATTAAATATAAATAACTCCCTAATGATAAGGGCAAGTCATTTTAATAACTCAGTGGAATCTGAAGAGATTATTGCTTAAATACAGCTAAATATTAAAGCCTTGCACTTCAACAGATTTTTTTCTTATAATTTAATTCTTCTCATCCTATTACCTTTTTTTTTTT